>NW_005871336.1:347132-349272 GCF_000147115.1 Myotis lucifugus | reverse complement strand
TCAGTCATGTATTGCTTTTATAAATAGAAAAAAACACAAGATTTATAAATAAACACAAGTGTTGATAATGAATTTAAAAGAAGACAAAAATGTTGAGTGCCTAAGAAGAGAAACTCTTCTCATTGTTTTGTTTCATAAGAGTCTGGATTTGTATATGTCAGATTCTTCAAGGGCAGGATTTCCAATATTTTCTTGTTCTTCTCCATTACACCTGGGGGCTCTTTCTCCAATTCATGTTGAAACCCTGTTGTTATCACCTATCCTCAGCTGTGAAATGGGTCCTCCACTGGATCACCAAGAAAAACAACTCGAGTGAGGCGCCCTTCTCCCTTTGCCTGGCCACTAAAATGCCACCCACCTGTTCGTGTTTCGAATCTTTTCCACACAACAAATTCCACCTGAAGCAAACTTTGACTTCCATCATGAAACAGCAAAGTCAGAGCTACCTGAGATTCTATGTTGTTCCAAGCAAATTAAAAATAAAAACACTGTTGACAGATCTCGGCCAATTTAGCAAGTGGAAAAGGGCAAACTAGAGTTTGAAAGACTCAATGCCAGGTTCCAGCCTCCAGCGCAGCCCTCCCACTGAGTGGTTAGCTGTGGTTAATCCTAGAAGTGCCAGCAGGCCCTACACTGGCTCCCACTGGGCGCCTACACCCCACTGTTCCTCCTGGCACCCACCTCTCCATCCAGACCCCAATCCCTCCTTAGCAAGCTGCCCACACACACACTCCCCTTGGCTCCCTGTAGGCCCTTCAAAGAGACCTTTTCAAATTCAATTTCTTCCCAGACAGCCAGCTCTGGTTGCTGATATCAATCAAGATCTACTCCCGCAGCTGTGGTCTGAGTGTGTGAACACAGCATTTTGTGCTCTTATCATAATCCAGCAGATGCTGCTTACTGACATTATGATTACAAATATAAGCATGTATCTATATATGCCCAGCTAGCAAAACTCTTGTCTTCTAACATCAAATTGAATGCTAGGGCTTACTGCAGCGGTTCTCAACCTGTGGGTCGCGACCCCTTTGGCGGTTGAACGACCCTTTCACAGGGGTCGCCTAAGACCATCCTGCATATCAGATATTTACATTACGATTCATAACAGTAGCAACATTACAGTTATGAAGTAGCAACGAAAATGATGTTATGGTTGGGTCACACCATGAGGAACTGTATTTAAAGGGCCAGAAGGTTGAGAACCACTGGCTTAGAGGTTCTCTGACCCAATGGAAGCATTTTCTAGGTGAGAAACAGTCTCCCCAGAGGACAAAGCGCCCTGTTCATTGTCACGGGAGGGAGTTAGTTGCAGAAAGAGCATTACGAACCCGGTCTCTGGGTCCCAGGACCATCCCTCTCTCCATGCCACCTTGTTTGTTTCTTCAGCCAGGGAAGGAACTGGAGCTGGCAGTGCAGCAGAACCAGAACAGCTCATTGCTAGATGAGCGCCTTCGGTGATCCCCAAACTTGCCCTGGTCCTGATGGTGAGAGCCAGCGTCCCCACACGCTCATTTCTCCCTCGCTTCCCCAGTCTTGCAATTGCTTTCTAATTAACTCCACGTTGATTATCCCTGTTAGTACATTTCCTAATGCATTATTAATTGCCCTAGACGTCAGCTGCAGCTCATTCCCCACAAATTCGGGAGTGCCGCAGCGGACTTTCTGAGGTTGGCGAGGCCATTTTCTAAACAGCTAGTGCCATCATGTGGGCAAAAGGGTCTATTATCACTGAGCTATCGGGAAAAGTCTCCAAAATTAACTGAAACTGTGAACTGGCTTGGAAGGAATCATACGTTTGGTTTTCTTCTCTCCTCTCCTTATCCCAACTGCTATCTTCCCTCCCTACCCCTCCACTATTTCCTACCTCTTAGAAATCCCCCATAATCCCTGTTGATTAAGAAACAGCCCCAAAGCTTAGGCAGTCATAGGCCCCACAGCTAACTAACCCCAGAAACAACAGGAATTTAGTTTCCTGCAGTTCAAGACCCAGGGTTGGTCTCCAATGAGTCCTTTTCCTTGACTTGCAGATACTGCCTTCTCACTGCGTCCTCACTTGGCCTTTTTAAAAAAAACTTATCTTTATTGTTCAAAGTATTACAGATGTCTGCTTTGTTTTATTCTTGTTGTTGTCCCCATTGAC
>NW_005871336.1:284676-347032 GCF_000147115.1 Myotis lucifugus | reverse complement strand
AGGCTCACATAGATAAAAAGTGAGGAAAATATGCATGTAATTACCTATTTAGCTTATATATGCATCTATTGTTTCTGGAAAGACACACAAGAATCTAGTGACACTGGTTTCCTTCAGAAAGGGGAACTCCTGGACAGAAACGTCCAGCTGCCTCTAGTACCTTTTGATTTGGAAGGTTCTATGGCAGAATTCGTTCCTTCTTCTTTCTGCCTCCGGAGCTGCATCCCTGCCTTCCATTGGAGTGGCTCTGTTACTCCAACCTCAGTAACACACTGCCTTCTCTGCTCACTGTGCCAAACATCCCTCTGCTTCCCTCCTATATGGACCCTTGTGGTCCCATTTAGGACCCATTTGGATAATCAGCCCATCTCAAAAGCCTTAATTTAATCGCATGTGCAAAATCTTCTCGCGGAAGATAGCATTTAGAGCTTGCAAGGATTAAAACCTGGCATCTCTGAGGGCCATTATTTATTTAGCCTATTGTATCTACCTTTAAAAAGTTGCCAAAGGAGGCCTACCGGTTCACTAATTGTGGCAAATGAGTCATATCAATGTCATAGAGGAAACTAGGCGAGAGATAGAGGAGGAGTGTCTGCACTACCATGTCAATGTTTCCCATGCCTCTTAATGCCTCAGAGACCACACTTCCATGGACGTCATGTCCTTTCTCCTCGTATTGTCCTTCTCTTTGCCTTCTGGTGACCAGTGGGAGGGTGGCTGGTCAGAGACTTCTGTGTGTGTCAGGCCTTGCCATTGGAAAGGTCCATGCAGACGCCCAACTCTGACCACTTCTGGGGCAGCCTCTCCTTCTTCTTGGACATCTATTGGTCGTAACAGAGGCCACTAGTCAATTAGCCCGACTACTCCAAGTCAGCCTCTCAGTGAAACATTACAAAGGGGAGCTCAGTTTATTTGTAGAAGCAAAAGGGGGAGGCATCTTATCCAGTATCTCCGTCATTTCACTCTGTATCAGCTGCATTGTGTTTTATCCAAATATCACCTGTGCTATCATTTGTTTAATATTTGTCTTTAAAGGAAGTCGCCCTGCTTACTTAAGGTAGGAAGGTTAGTGAGCATCAAAATCTACCAGCCCCAAACAGAGATTCTCCCTTTCCCCTAATCAAAAGGATTGATAAAATTTGGAAAAGCCATTCAGTGTTAGTTAATGTGCCCCCATCTAAAATCCTCTTGTGTGCTATACCTACCTACAATATTCCATGTACCACAATGAGACTTCGTAAAACGTCAGCGTGTGATGTCTAAGAAACCTTCCAACTCTAAAATGCTGCCACTTGTGTGCACTGCCAATCACTCCATACCTGTCGCTGATTGGCTGGCTACAGAAAGTCAATTCAGGAACATGCCCAGTGGGTGGCGGGATTGAGAGGAGCAAGCACTGCAGATGCACTTTCTTAATATAGCCCCTTTGTTTACAGCTCTTGTGGCCTCACCTGCTGTTTGTCTGCATCTTCCTCTGGTCCCAGAGGAAAACAACAGGCGAGCATATCACTTCATGCGGAAAGCAGACTGGGGCTCCAAAATATTACCGTTTGGTGGGAGATGGCCCATCCCCCTGCCTTCACTCCTCAGGACTCTGAACTCACCGTCTACACCTAGGAAACATAAGGGATGGAGAAGAACCCTGGGCCTTGGGTCCAATTTGAGGTTATAATCAATCAACCAACACTCCCATGTTTTTAAACCCATGCGTATTGTGCTAGACAGGGATCACATCATTTAACCTGCTCTTGCCAGCTTCGGGTTAACTGGGTAGATGATATGAAAGCTGTTGCTATTCATGGATGGAAGAAGATAGGACATAACTGCTAAATTACATGCTAAAACTCAGGAGAAACGTAAAGTTTCAAAGGAGACAAAGGGAAGGCCAGTGTGTAATGGAAAATGAAGATGCTACACTTACATAAAACTACCCATATTAATCTTAGTATATGTTAAACCCAGCTTGTTACTCTAACCTGATTTTTCTCTCAAAACTAGAACTTAACATGGGAGGGAGAGGGGGGAGAGAGAGAGAGAAAACATCGATGTGAGAGAGATACATTGATTGGTTGCCTCCCCACAGGGCCTGACCGGGGACAGAGATTGAACATGCAACCCAGATACATGCCCTTGACCAGAATCAAACCCACCACCCTTCTTATAATTGCATGTGAATCTGCAATTATCTCAACATTAAAATTTAATTTTTATTAATTACAAGCAATTGCAAACTTGAACTGAATCCTGGATAGAAAACCTAACCAAATTAACAGCTCTAACAGATTATTTGGGGTACAATTGGAGGAATTTAAATTTGGGTATATATTAGATAATATTTATTATAGAACCCCTACGTTCATTGCAGCATGATTCACAGTAACCAAGACATGGAAACAACCCAAGTGTCCTTCAATGGATGATTGGGTAAAGAAGATGTGGCACGCCCTGACCGGTTTGGCTCAGTGGATAGAGTGTTGGCCTGCGGGCTGAAAGGTCCCAGGTTCGATTCCGGTCAAGGGTATGTACCTTGGTTGCGGGCACATCCCCAGTAGGAGGTGTGCAAGAGGCAGCTGATCGATGTTTCTAACTCTATTCCTCTCTGTAAAAAATCAATAAAATATATATATATTTTTAAAAAGATGTGGCACATATATACAATGGAATCCTACTCAGCCATAAGAAAGGGTGAAATACTGTTAGTTGTGACAACATGGATAGATCTTGAGAGTATCATGCTGAACAAAATAAGTCATGTGGAAAAGGACAGGAACCATATGATTTCACTTACATGTGGGTCATAAGACAGAAAACAATGAATGGATGAACAAAACAAACAAACAAAAATTATTCACACAGACAATAGTATGGTGAATACCAAAGGAGAAGAGAAAGGCAGGGGGCGGTTAGTAAAGTGTAAAGGAGATCAAATAAATGGCGACAGGAGACTAAACTTTGGTTGATGATCACACAATGCAATATACAGATGATGTATTATAATAATACTAGAGGCCCAGTGCATGACATTTGTGCACTGGGGTGGGGGTGGGGGGGTCCTCAGCCTAGCCTGCACCCTTTTGCAGTCCTGGAGCCCTGAGGGGATATCCATGGGGAGTGGGCCTAAGCCAGTAATCAGACATCCTTAGTGCTGCTGGAGGTGGGAGAGGCTCCTGCCACTGCTGCTGCTCTCACCAGCCTTCAGCCCGGCTTCTGGCTGAGAGGTGCTCCCCCTGTGGGAGCGCACTGACTACCAGAGGGCAGTTCCTGCATTGAGCATCTGCCCCCTGGTGGTCATTGCATGTCACAGTGACTTGTCATTCTGCTGTTCCATTTGCATATTAGCCTTTTATTATATAGGATAGGATTATACACTGGAAATTTATATACTCTTATTAACCAATGTCACCCTGGTAAACTTAATAAAATATTTATTGTATAAGTTAAATTTCTGAGTGTGATAATGGTGTTGCAGTTATTTCAGAGACTATGTAACTGCACTTATGCTTAGTATACTGAATTTAGGGAAAATGTATAACAACATCCGCACCTAACTCTCAAGTAATTCTGAAATTTTTTAAAAAATAAAAACTTCCCAAATAATTTAGAGGGGGTAGGGAATGAGGGAGGAGAGGAGGCAGGGAGGAAGAACATGGAATATTTCTGGAAGATAAGCAAATAGGCAAGACACTGAGGAGTGGTGGGGAGGCAAACAGCCTCCATAATCAATAGTTACGAACTTTGTCCTGTAATCAGAATGGTTAATGTCTTCCTTCCCTAGCAAGCACAAGGACTCCTTTTCCACTCTCTGAGGTAAATGCTGTCAGCTTCTTAGAAATCTTAAGTGTTTTGCTGACTAAATACTGTCATGTCACCCTTTTTCAAAAGCATCTGAGCAGGACCTCTAAACAGCCTTTTCAAGTTGGCCAGCCTATGGCTTCAAAGTCCCCCTTCCCCTCCTGACTTAACATCCTGAGGACTATCTTCCCCACTGGACAGTCAGCAAACAGCAAGGCAGTTCCTAGATTGGCTTCAGGTTGTGCTCCTGTTGTTGTGTTGTGACGTTGATGAATGCATGGGTTGTACAGGAGTGGTCCCCAAGTGCCGTAGACCAATTCCAGCATGTCATAATTTCAAGAGTTTCATCAAAAGGTTGATGAAACTTGGAGACTCAACAGGGTTGAGTCACACATGTAGTCACCTGTTGGGAATGGCTAAAGGCATTTCCCCAAACCTGAATAGGAAACTGATTGTGGCTGCCAGTTAAAGGGCATCTTAATCTACATGTTTTGCCTCCTACTGGCCAAACACCTGAACAGCCGTAGGCTAATTCCCCAAACTGACAATGCTTCTGTACCCTTTGAAACCTTACCCTTTGAAGTGTATTATCTCCACCTTGCCTTAGGACAAATTGTTTTAATAAAAGCAAGGGTCCTAGACAAGGATGGAGTCTTCAGTTCCTTTAGCTGAAGCTCCTCTGACCTCCAATGCCTTTCAAAATTATATCTCATCTCCGGATTCTTTATTAGTCTCTGGGTTTCTATGTCATCTACGTGCAGCTCCTTTTCCAGATTCCTGAACCCTTTGTGATGCTGGGGCAAGAGCACCAACAATAAATGATGCCCGAAGTGGGACTTCCTGAACCCTGGCAGCTCCAACACCCAAGCCCCAGCAGGGAAGCATGTCCTTCACTCTCAATGTAGTTATATAAATAGCAAGGCCCGAATTTTACATTTTAAGTTGGTCAAATTTTTTTTTGCCTTCACAGTGGTTGCTTCGGGAAAGTAGCACTGAGTTTCAAACATATAAGGAGAGAAGTTTTTCCTTTTGTTTTTCAGCCTTCTGTAACGTGACTATTTTATGTGGTGTGTGAATTATAATTTCTCTTTTAAATTATTGGTGTGTGTTTTTTTTTTAAATCCTAGAATTCTAGGGAGAATGAGTAAAATACACACCGAGAAACAGATGGAAAACAAAAATGACCGTCTTTCTGGGAAGTCCTTTGTAACACAAGCCATAAATATCTACAGCCTTTGACCTACCAATTTCCATTGAAGGAATCCATCTTAAAGTGATCATTTTAAATGGAGGGAAAAGATTCACGCACAAAAGTTCATTGACACATTATAAAAGAAAAAATAGTAAAAATAACTTTAGAGGAAGAGTTTATTTACCATAGACATAGTCATATAAGTAGGAAACTGTACATTCTTTAGCATTACTTTGAGGCATTTCAATCACATAGGAAATGCTTGATATAAGAAATGAAATATAAACTATTTTAAGAGCAAGGGAACTAAGGTTGATGAATCATTCCAGTTTCCAATTGTGTTCCAATTTCTAATACTTTATTTCCTCTCCGGAATATGATGTTCGGCTCTTTCCAATTTAGTTTGAAGGGATTTCCTATCAGAAATCCTGCCCCTCTGATCAAGGCTAAAATGATCTCTTGCTCATAGATTTCTGGCATTGACTCTTCTATCTCTAGTTCACTGGTACAGAAAACAAAAACTATAAATGGCTTTTAATAGATTCTGTAAGAAGAAAACACCACCACCACCATCCTCAGAAAATCATTTTATAAATCTTCCAATGTGCATGCGTCAAATCTCCAAAGATCATTATTAACATTACTGTATGTTGTATGCCCTACAGAATCTCCTTCAGGAAAGTGGTCGAATACAAACTACCACTCAGAACAGAAATTTACTTTGTTATAAGGAAGTGGTCAATTTCGTGTTATTCATTCAAGCAATGTTCAACTTAGAAAATCTAGAAAGAAATATGTTCCATTCTGGCAAAAATTGGGATGAAAGTATGATATTTTGGGTGGATGAAATACTGAAATTGAAAATTAATTTGTTCTTAAAAATAACAATGTATTTACACCATAGGAAAAATGCAAATTCGGGCAAAGGCTTCAGAGGAACTTGGAATGTGACCTACTCTATATGATTAAAAACAAAACAAAACTCTAAAAGGTGTAATAGCATTAACACACACACACACACACACACACACACACACACACACACACACACACACATACCCTTTCCATTCCTTCTTATAGTGAAGCAGATTTTAATTAATTTGTCATTGTAATGAACCTCACTGTCTCATGGTTGGCTGTTCTCAATGTATAAAAGAATTGTATATTCTCCCCCAAAGCATTTTTATTTAGTTGTTCCAAACAAAATACATATTTTCTATAAAAACAGTGTTATACATTGAGACTAGTTTCCAAGTCTGCCCTGCAAAAGACTTCTATTCATATTGTAATGAAAAGACACAATTACTGAAAATAATACTGTTGCATCAGAGACATTATTTCAACTACATTTTGGGCAATTCAAGGAAACTAATATTATTCATTTAATTGCCTTTTGGGGAAATTACATAGTAAATTAGAATCAAGAACACTGGAAATCTGTCTCCTGTTCTTCCCACCATGCTGCTCAAGCCACAGTCAGGACATTTCCTCTTGTCCTGTCTCAGATTCTCCTGCTGCTGCTGTGAGAGTCTCCACACCGTCACCCAGTAAGGACACACACAAATGAGGCTTTTGAACTCAGAACCTTTCTAAACTATTAGCCTCTAGTTGTTCCAGAATATGCATAAGCCAGAAGTTTAAACCTACATTTTTGGTTTTATGCTACGATGTCATGATTAAAGTTTTTTTGGTTTTTCTTTATTGATTTCAGAGAGGAAGGAAAAGGTAGAGAGAGATAGAAACATTAATGATGAGAGAGAATTATTGATCAGCTGCCTCCTGCTCACCCCCTACTGGGGATCAAGCCCACAACCCAGGCTGACCTGGAATGGAACCGTGACCTCATCCATGACCTCATGGTTCATAGGTAGACGCTCAACCACTGAGCCACTCCGCTGGGCTAAAGTTTTCTTTCTTTCTTTCTTTGTTTTGTGTGTGTTTTTTTAAATAAGGATCCCAATGTCTGAAAAGATTCAATATTTCCCATTCAAGAGGTCAAACATGCAAAAATCTGACTGAGCAATTTATTCAATATGCAAAAATTGGAAAGAAGCAGACTCAAGCAGGAATGTTGTAATGTCACAATAATTTTCAAAAAATTAAACACAACTGCTAAACAAACATAGAATTAACATATAGAATAAACACATGTCAAAGATTTTATTCCATCCATTAATTAATGAATCAGCAAGAGGATAAAGCTAGTTCAAAGGGAACTTAGAAAAATAGAGATTTTATATAGTCAGTCAAAGGAATGCTGAAATTAGTTTCCCAGCTAAATAGATATGAAACCAGTTAATATCTTCTAGTGCATTAACCTCTGGGGTTTGGCTTTTTACTGGACAAAAATATCTAAGTTAATGTGTAACCTCAGTGTCCGGTCTCTAATCAAATAGTAAATAGCAAAGTCAAACTTGGGTGAATTCTCAGTCATCTATAAATAATTATTAGGTGAACACATTAAACAATGACACTAAAGGACAGTAGTCTTCTTCCAAATATATTTCATGTTTTGGATGATTTTTCAATAGTAATTGTTTGTAAGGTATCCAGAAGAGAATGTGCAAAGAGAAGTCATAAGGGATTATATACCTTGGCTCTGTCAGTCCAAAAACTGATTTTATCTACCAGGTGTGCCTTAGAAAATAGTCAGCAAGCAAGATCTCAGAGAGCAGAGGAGGGAGTAGGGATGACCAGTGAAGTGTGTGTGGGGTGGGGGGAGGGGTAAGGGTGGCAAAGAAGGAAGGTGAGTGAGTCAACAAACCCAGACAAAAGCAAGTCATTTATATCAAAAATGTAGCTCACAAATAGATCAGATACCTGCATCCTATGGCTGGTACATTCTTTCCCTCAAGGAAAGCAATAAATTGGGTCAACTTATCATCTCAACATTGCTTGATGAGCAGTGGTGAAACTATGAAAAAACTGGTCCCAAGGCAGTGGAAATTTGTTTGCCCTCCCCATTTTTCCAAACGGAGAAGAAGAAAAAAATCCCCTCCTTTCTCTAAGAGCAGGAAAAATGACTGTGCCACAAAACATTTGGGTTCTTGATTGGGACTTGGGAAGAAGGTGAAGAGTGAAGGCCAAGTATTTTTACCCCTTGCTAGTAGACAGGCTTTACCGATTGCCAAGGACAACACTGGGAACTTCCGCAGATTCCAAGGTGGGTACCAAAACTAAGCTTCTGCCTCCTAGTGGCTGTCAGCTCTCAGCCTAGACCAGTGATGGCGAACCTATGACAAGCGTGTCAGAGGTGACACGCGAACTCATTTTTTTGGTTGCTTTTTCTTTGTTAAATGGCATTTAAATATATAAAATAAATATCAAAAATATAAGTCTTTGTTTTACTATGGTTGCAAATATCAAAAAATTTCTGTATGTGACACGGCACCAGAGTTGTTAGGGTTTTTCAAAATGCTGACACGCCGAGCTCAAAAGGTTCGCCATCACTGGCCTAAACAGTGGACTGAACCCAGGGCACACCACCAAAGCCTGTTATTACTGTCTGAAATCCCCCAGGAGCCTTACCTCACACACCCACAAGACTACACAACTCACTCACCTTCCCTCTTTGTCACCCCTACCCCCCCACACACACTTCACTGGTCATCCCTTCTCCCTCCTCTGCTCTCTGAGATCTTTCCCTTATTTTGGTAGAATGGGGTGGAAAGAGGGAGGGAGAAATGGTGGAGGCTACCTTGGAACTTATTGTACTTGAAACCTATTCTAAGGCCAGAATCCTCTCTTGGATAACATCCCTTCATGTGCTCCTTTGGCTCCATTTGGCCACTGTTAACGCAAGTGCATTCCTTCAATAGGTAACTGCTTTCGCAAGTCAAAGGTTCAAGGCATCAGGCCATCTCCAAAACTCCAGGACAACAAAGGGGACATTCCAAGGCAGGGCACTTCCTCCTCCCTGCAGAATGCAGGTTGGAAATGCCACATTGAATCGCTCTGACCTTTTTCTAGGCTCCGTCATCACTAATGCCTCTTCTGATGAACTGCATCTTCCCTGATCTGTAACTGGATCAAAGGGTTATTATAGTTACTTTCCTGCTCTTCCTGTGTCTGGTGTGAGAAAGATTCTGACTTTAAGGTGCTCTTGTAAGATGACATATTCCAGTGCATACTTTTAGGTTGGCATGTGAAAATATTTTATAAGTTCAAATAATTGCAAAGAGTGTAACTCTACCATGGTGTATATTTTACATGTGCTTTACATATTTTTGACAAAAGTTTGGAGCTGCACAGATAGATCATTCAATTTTCATTCAATTTACGGAGGGAAATCTACTATATAATCTAATTAACCAAGCCAGTCCTCATTGACAAACCAATTCAACCAATCAGATTCACTTTCCATCAGTTTTCAGTCAAAAATCAATCTAATAGCATGCATCAGGAAAACCATCTTATTTGTGAACTTTAACTCTGAAATAAACATAATATGATAGATGAGTGGATAAACAAATGGATGGATGTTCAGATGAAAGGAAGAATGAGAGAGACAGAGAGAAAGAAAGAGTGTGTGTTCGTTTGATGGAAGGAAAGATAGAAAACTGGTTTGTCTTGCCCTACCCAGTTTGGCTCAGTGAAGAGAGCGTCAGCCTGCAGACTGAAGGGCCCCAGGTTTGATTCTGGAAAGGTCACATGCCCGGGTTGCGGGTTGGCTGAGGGTTGGATGCGGGCTGTGGGCTGTGGGCTGCGGGCTGGTTGAGGGCTGCGGGCTAGATCCTCCGTGGTGGCATGCAGGAGGCATTGATGTTTCTATCGCTCTCTCCTTCTCCCTTTTCCTCTGAAATCAATAAAAATATTTTTTTAAGAAAAAGAAAACTGGTTTGCCTTGAGTTTGTTTTCTGAATGAAATAAGATGTAGTCACTTAGAATATTTCTTCCTGAATCTCTCCTGGCTGTCCAAGAAATCCTCCCTTAGCAGCTGCGAATTCCTGACGAGGCTCCTTGGGAACCCTGGAGTCAACCTGGCCTAGGAAGTCACACTCTGTCATTTTCACATCTTATTAGTTACACCCTCTTCACTGTAGAAGGGGATCACACAGGGCATAAACACATCTCCGAGGCTGTCTGCCACACGCACATCATGGTTGTTCAGTAAGTGTTCGGAACGAATGAATTGTGTTTTAATTTTATAATTTAACTCTTATTTATAATTAAACATCTGCCTTATTGCCAAATGTTTGGGGAAAGAATCTCTCACCTGCCCACCCTCACCTGCAATAGTCTGCAAGGTGTATCTTATTTCATTTCTCAAGTAAAACATAAAAAAAAAATCAATCCTGGAATGTGGTGATTTTTTGTACACTTTGAGGTACTTATAGAAGGACAGCTGAGCAAAATATTTTAAATTAGCAGCATTTCAGAAAACTGGGCATTGTGACTGTACAGCCTGGAAGGTAAATGTTATCCCTGCGTTTATGGTTTAGGAAGCAGAAGCCCGTGAGGGTTAAATAACTTGCTCCAGAGTTCATACTAACCAGAGGGGGGAGTCTAACTCCCTTGCTCTTCCTTTTCTCCATCTCTCAGTTTCATATAATGTTCTCTTTGTCATCCATAAGTGATTTAGTTTTTAGAAAGCAGTGGGTGGGGGACCCATAGGGGCTGGCAAGTCTACTGACAATGTTTTATTTCTTGAGCTGGGTGGCAAGCACACAGATGTGTGTGTGTGTGTGTGTGTGTGTGTGTGTGTGTGTGTGTGTGTACTTCTTTTTATGTCTTAAATATTTCAAAATATGTTTTTAAGAAAGGGGGGGGGCAGATGGAGTCTGAGAACCAGTGACAGGTTCCTATCTTAAAAACATAAGCATTTGCTATGAACATTGGCAACTAGAAAGCAGGAAATACAGTATTGTTAGCACATATTATATCATAGACCAGCGCTTTTCAACCTTTTTCACCTCACAGCACACATAAACTAATTACTAATATTCTACGGCACACCAAAAAAAATGATTACATTTTTTGCCCATCTGACAAAAGAAAAAAAGGTGTAATTTTGATTCATTCACACCGGATGTCTATGTCGTGTTGGCTGTTGTCATTTTTTTTTTATTTGACAATCTAAAAGAAAAAGAGGTCAGTGCCCCAGGCTAAATAGTCAGGTATCGCATGTTTTAAAAATTCTCGCGGCACACTGGTTGAAAATTGCTTACCTAGATAGTTATAAATAGTGTATTTACATTACTAGCTAGCTAATCTCACCTTTCCAACAAACCTGTGAGGTAGGTACTATTATCATCCTCATTTTAATATGAAATGAAAAAAATTGAAGTCATATTAAGTAGATTATAATTTATAAAGGGGGGAACGCTAGATTAAATGAAGCACTCTGGTTTTAGAATATGTGTACGTAAAAACCCCCCCCCTGTGATGCCTCTCTCAAGAGGCAAGTTTGCAGCGGTGGGTGGAAATCCTGTGTGCCTTCCCTGCAAAGCGCCTGTTACATTCCTTAGAGATTTGCATCAGTTCAACAAGGAATTCAAAATAGCTTTCTGGTGACATTCACAGGAAAAAGGGTGGTATCGTTGGCAGCAGTTTCAGGGGAGGGGGAAAATATTTCATATATGGGCTTGCTTGCTTGGACTGGTCGAAGGGGAAGGACCAGGTGGTAACAGAGGATTCTACCAATCCTGAAAACTTTCTTGGCAAGGGAGGTGGAGTCTGGGAGGTATTTAAGAATTCTGGATGGTCAAGTGATCTAACCCAGTTAGGGGCTTCTCCTAGGGAAGCTATACAAGTCGTTTTGATTGCTACTGTTGTGGCTGCTGCTCACCAGATCGCTCGCCGTTCCTGGGGCAGATCTTATCGCCCTAGTTGTGGGAGAGAAGCCCAGCCCCAGCTCCGGGTTGACAGCCGGGCCAGCCTACGCATGCGCCGCAGCACGCAGCATGCAGAGGCGGAGGACCGCCGCCAGGGGCCGCCCCGGCCCGGCCGCTCCTCCCCGCCCCCTCCCCGCCCCAGCGCCCGGGCGGGCCCGGGAAGGGCGGAAAATTAGGGGCCCCCCCCCGGCCGGAGTTTGGGGCTCCCCGGAGGGCCCGGGGACCCGGGAAGGGGGGGCCTGCGGGCCGAAAGATCGGCGTCCGGGCCGCCTGGGCTCGGAGCGCAGTCTCCGTTCTCTCCTGCTGCCCTGGCTGAGCGGCGTCGTGCGGGCGGAGGAGGCGGCGGCCAGAGGACGAAAGCGGTCTCCCCTCTCTCGCTTCCCGCTGGTGGCGGACGCCGCCCCCTCTCTCGCTTCCCGCTGGTGGCGGACGCCGCCCCCTCCCGTCTCCTCTCGCTTCCCAGGGGTCGGGGACCCTCCCCCCGTCCCTCCGCTCCCACAGGTTGGGGACCCTCCCCTGTCCCTTCGCTCCCACAGGTTGGGGACCCTCCCCTGTTCCTTCGCTCCCCCGAGGTTGGGGACCCTCCCCCTGTCCCTCCGCTCCCACAGGTTGGGGACCCTCCCCTGTCCCCTCGCTTTCACAGGTTGGGGACCCCTCGCTCCCTCGAGGTCGGGGACGCCTCCCCCTGTCCCCTCGCTCCCACAGTTTGGGGACCCTCCCGTCCCTTCGCTCCCCCGAGGTCGGGGACGCCTCCCCCTGTCCCTTCGCTCCCACAGGTCGGGGACCCTCCCCCTGTCCCTCCGCTCCCACAGGTTGGGGACCCTCCCCTGTCTCCTCGCTCCCACAGGTTGGGGAACCTCCCCCTCCGCTCCCACAGGTTGGGGACCCTCCCCTGTCCCCTCGCTTTCACAGGTTGGGGACCCCTCGCTCCCTCGAGGTCGGGGACGCCTCCCCCTGTCCCCCCGCTCCCACAGGTTGGGGACCCTCCCCCTGTCCCCTCGCTCCCACAGGTCGGGGACCCTCCCCTGTCCCTTCGCTCCCACAGGTTGGGGACCCTCCCCTCTGCTCCCCAGGCCCGCGGGGTCCTCCTCCGCAGCTCCCCCCACTCCCGGGCGGGGGCCCCGCGCCCACCAGCTCAGCCCCTTCCCGGCAAAGGCAGTTGCCTCCTGGATTTTCCCGTCCCTCCGAGCCGATACCGGCTTTAAAAGAAAAAAGAAAAAAATCCCTTTCACTTCCCAGCGAGTCCCTCGGTCGCTGTCATGGGAGAGCTATTTTTGGGTTCCCCGGTGAACTCGTTTGAGGTCCCAGGCAGCAAGTTTAAAAGAAAAAAAAAAAAGAGGTTCGGATGACATGTCCTCCTCCCCGCCCCGCGCGGCGCGGGCCAGGCTCCAGCGGCGGGCGCGGGGCCCTTCCCGGCACCGGCTTTAGCGGAACTCGGCCGGGAGGCGGGAGGGCGCGGGCAGAAAGCACCGACGGCGCCGGCGGCCGAGCCTGCCGTGCCCGCGTTTCCTCTGTTTCTCGGGAACTGCACGTCACCCACCGTCTCGCTCCAAAGCCACAGGGACCAGAAAGACTCGCTAAGGGCTCGTGCCGGCCCGCGCACCTGGCCCCGGGCGGGCCCGCTCCCCTGCGACTCCGGGGAAGGCGGAGGGGCTTTTCTGCCCTGGGCGTAGGGGCGGGGGGGCCCCCCCCCCCCGCTCTCGGTAGCTCCAGGGAGAGGTGCCTTCCAGGCCCTTGTTGGCACACGAGGATCCGGGTTTCCACCCGCACACGCTGTGCGTGCCCTTCGCGGTGTTGCAGGATTGCAACCTGAGGGTCTTTGTTTGAGAACGATGCCGATCGGTTTGGGGCCCCGTGGATTTTGGAAGAAATCGTGTGAACCACTAGTGCCGAGGCAGGGGACTGCCCCTTGACTCTGTATTCAAAATCAAGACAGCTGACTGTTTGGCAGCATTTGCATCTCTGCAGGTCTTTGCATTTTAAGAATAGACGTTAAGGAGTCAGCAAACAGTTCCTACCTATTCCTGAAGCTAGCAGCGAACCAAAGGCAATTTCTTTTTCTTTTAAAAAATATTGTAAATGAAATGTATTGGGATGACACCGGTTAGTAAGATTATGTAGGTTTCAAGTGTACATTTCTATGATGCATGATCCTGTTGTTTTACATGGTTTTACTTTATGAGTCATCTGTTTAGCCACGAATGAATTTCTGCTGACTTAAAATGGACCAATTCATGATAGGACCTGTTGGTTTCTTTAGCTTAGACATTTCTCTCATTAGCACCTGTTGATCTTAGGGAAACGATTTTGTGCAGCACCCTACTCCCCACCCCCAAGACATTTAACAGTATCTCTCTGGATTATAATACATTCCCAGAGACAAATAGGTGGAATATGAAGTTTGGAAGATCAAGAAACACAGGACACGCAGGACAGTTCCTCTGAAATGACTGCTCTGGCTCTATTATAATACGGCCCCACCCTGTCATCTTTCAGAGCTTCTGTAGAGGCAAAGCCTGCGTTGGGAGCAGCTCATGAGGTGGACATCCGTGACACCATATAAAGTAAAAAGACTCCTGAAAGAGCTTGTTTCCTGCATGGGTGTCGGATCATGTTCTGTTCACGTCTACAGTGGACTCAGCATTTTTTATTCTTCCCTCGGTGCTACTTAACATCGTGATTGTAGTTAGGAAAGTGATTTTCACTTGAGTCGTTATGCCAGTCTCTAAAATAAAGGGGGAAATGTTTTAACTTGCTAGAAAGAAAGAGTAAACATACATACTGAATGGCACTCAAAATACTGTTTTAGCTTAACTTTTTCTTCGCAGTACAATTATGTGGGTCTATATACTGCAGGCACAGAGCATGACTATCTGAAAAATTTATTTGGAGGATATAGAGCTTCTGTGTTACTTCTTAAAGCATGGAAAGTAATGTGAAAATCGAATACATCTAGATCAGCGGTTCTCAACCTGTGGGTCGCGACCCCTTTGGGGGTCGAATGACCCTTTCACAGGTATAATTACATATTGTTTTTGTGATTAGTCACTATGCTTTAATTATGTTCAATTTGTAACAATGAAATTGGGGGTCACCACAACATGAGGAACTGTATTAAAGGGTCGCGGCATTAGGAAGGTTGAGAACCGCTGATCTAGATGTTTAGAGTGCTCACTCCCATGTCGTAACACTGCATTCCTACAGTGGAATTCGTTTTAAGGAATTGTGACTGATGAGACAGGTTTTCTTAACAACACATTCGCTATAAAAGGTCTCTTTAAATCAAAATACCTTCAACTCTTTCGAACTGGACTGCAAGAGGGCAGTATATAGGCTACCCAGTAAACTGAATTTAACTGAACAGTTGGGCAGAAAAAGTAGAGTTTGCTCAGTAAGTTGCTTTTTTTCTTCTGACTTTGATATAAATACCTAGAATTGTCAAAGGTATGTAGTAAAATGGTCTCTCAAACTTTTTTGGGGAGTGGGAATTAAAAAGCCTTTGATACATATTGGATAACCAGACATCAGTGGGTTGCCTTAGAACGTTACATACCCTTTCACCTAATAATTCTACTTCTAGGAGATTTACCTAAGTAACTGGGCACAAAAATGTGTATGGGGAGAAAAATAACAAAGGCTATAAGCCCTAAGTGTAGCATAATAGTGTCTTATGTCCTCAGGTTTGGAGGGTCTAATCAGGGCCGTCTGCCCCATCCTGGACCACAGGTACATGACTAGTTCTGTTTGCCACTATCTTGCCATCCCTTGCTGCCTCTCAGCTTGTACCAAGTCTTCCCTAGGAATCTGAATTAGCTATAACAAGGCTTTGGAAGCTTTTACTTTTTGTTTTAATCCCCACTCGAGAATATGTTTATTAATATTTAGAGAGAGAAAGAGAGAGAGAGAGAGACATCAATTGGTTGCCTCCTGTATTCTCCCAGACCGGGAACCAGACCAAACTCACAGCCTAGGTATGTGCCTTGACCCAGAATCGAACCCACGACCCTTTGGTGTACAGGACAACACTTCAACCAACTGAGCCACACCGGCCAGGGCCTGGGAGCTATTTTTAACTTTTCGAAAATAATATGTCAAAGGTAAAACAAAATGCCATTTTTTTCTCTATTGATTCTTTGAAATTCTATCAATCCAGAATGACAATGCTAGACAGGTCATGTTTTGTAGAAGCTGGAGGGTCAGCACCTTAGTCTAGTGCAGTGGTCGGCAAACCGCGGCTCTCGAGCCACATCCGGCTCTTTGGCCCCTTGAGTGTGGCTCTTCCACAAAATACCACGTGCGGGCGCGCACGTGCGATTGAAACTTCGTGGCTCATACACAGAAGTCGGTTTTCGGCCTGGGCGAGTCTATTTTGAAGAAGTGGCGTTAGAAGAAGTGGGGGGTGTTGGTCAGACGGGAGATGGGGCACAGGCGGGCTGCGGTATACGCAGCGCGGGGGAGGTACATTGTTTTGAGGTACATTCGCTGAGGTCGACCCCTTCCAACTCTCCCATCCACACTCGTCTATCTGAAACAAGTATACAAGATGAGTGTAGATGAGAGAGTTGGAAGGGGTCCACCTCAGCGAACGTACCTCAATCAGACTGAGGACGTTTTTAGCAAAGGCCAGCTTAGGAGTACCCTAATTAAGTTAATAACAATGTACCTACCTATATAGTTTAAGTTTAAAAAATTTGGCTCTCAAAAGAAATTTCAATCGTTGTACTGTTGATATTTGGCTCTGTTGACTAATGAGTTTGCCGACCACTGGTCTAGTGTAATAAAAATAAAGGGAAAGAAATTTTAAATGCAGCTTTATAGACAAATTTGTCGCAACTCGAAGAGGCAAACATGGTAATAGTACCAAGTGCACAGGCTCTGGGGTCAGGTAGACTTGGGTTCTCATTCCAGCTCTGTTACTGATTAGTTGAATAGTCCTGGGCAAGTTAGTTCACCTTTTTAAGTTCCAGGGTTTCCACTTTGCTAAAGGGGAGGGGGCAGTGAAATTACTGCATAAAATTACTCGAGAGAGCTGCACAGAACAGTGACTCGTTCTTACTTCCAGGCACAGTTCTAAGTGCTTTCACCTACCAGCCCATTGATTCCTCTCTGTCATTCACCACTTGGCTGTCCTGCCCCTCCAAGCCAGAATAGGGCCTCAGCCTTTGTAGGTGCTCATCAGACTGTACGCAAAATCTTTTTGAGCAGAAGAAAAAGATGCCTCTGGTGGCCAAAACAAAGCTAGAGGGTTGCTTTCTTAACCCAGGGGGAAGATTGTTCACCATTCTGACCCGAAGCTTGCGTTCTGTTTCTAGAACTATATCTGGCACATATTGGGAATTCTCCACAGTCTACTGCAGAGACCTGGTCAATAGGCCGTGAATTGCCTTTAGACATTAGTCTCTCACTCAATAATATCATATGATTTAGAGTTTGAAGGCGTCCCACCTACCCACGAAACCAGTAGTTTTCCATAGACAACAGAAACCTCACTTGTTT
Source organism: Myotis lucifugus (assembly GCF_000147115.1). Classification (NCBI taxonomy): domain Eukaryota; kingdom Metazoa; phylum Chordata; class Mammalia; order Chiroptera; family Vespertilionidae; genus Myotis; species Myotis lucifugus. The sequence goes on along the minus strand of NW_005871336.1, from coordinate 329,719 downwards.
TTCCTGTCACATGATGAAATAGAGTCACTTGACATGACTGAAGGCAGAAGGACATACAAATATGCTTTTTCAAAATTCTGTTCTTTCTACATAATAGAAATCTCCATACTGAACATTTGGAAGTACTCATGGAATTTCAGATCTAGAACAAGAAACCAAGATCCAAATGGTTAAATGGCACCAAACCACATGCCTAATATTTGCACATGATCATCTGACTCAGGGGTGGGGAACCTGTTTTCTGCTGAGGGCCATCTGGATATTTATAATATCATTCACTTAATATAATTCACTTCATGTAACTTTATGTTGCTATGAAAGAAGCTCCTAGATTTATTGCATTTTGAGTCCTGCATGCGGTTGCCTTGGCCGGGCTGGACCAAATGATTTCAAGGGCCTTATGCGGCCCACGGGCCCCACCCCTGATCTAATCCCTTGTACATTGCCCTTCCTTGCACTGCCTGCTGGTCCTACTGTTCTCTTCAGCTCAGGATACTTGAGGGAACTTCAGCAGCGTAATAAGTTCTTCAGCAGATGCTTAATGAACACCTATTATGTGAAAGATCTTGTGCTGAGTACTAACGATATGAAAAGTAAATTCTTGACTTCAGTCACAGGAAACAGAATTTAAACATAATTGTGAGATAGCTCAGTATTGCAATGGAGGTCATTTCTTCTTTTAACTTTACATTCTATCTACCTACTAGATCTTGAACTCCTTAACCTACTATAGAATACTAGTCATGAAGTAAAGCTCAAAACACTTGTAAAGTTTTCCATAAATAATATTAATGCAGCTTTTCTATATCAACGAAGAGGTGACCTACCTCGATAAGCTACGGTGTATGTGTATGCATGTTAAGGCATTTTTCTCTTGCTATTTTTACAGAGTAATTGATAAGCTCGTTACTATGAGTCTGCTAAACTGTGAAATCAGCTGTGCCTCCAGCCAGTCTGAGAGCGACTGCTGCGCGGCCATGGCCAGCTCCTGTAGTGCTGCAGCAAAAGACGACAGCGTGGGCGCCACTGCCAGCACAGGGAATCTCTCCAGCTCTTTCATGGAAGAGATCCAGGGGTACGACGTCGAGTTTGACCCACCCCTGGAAAGCAAGTATGAATGCCCCATCTGCTTGATGGCGTTACGGGAAGCAGTGCAGACACCATGCGGCCATAGGTTCTGCAAAGCCTGCATCACCAAATCAATAAGGTACGTGAGCATAAGAAAGAACTGTGTCCTATAACAGAACCAAATACGGAGAACAATATTGCACAGGACACTGGACATCCCAAGAGTAGTCTTATATGTAAACACCTACTCAAGGAAAAAGAACACTGGACAGAAACTTGAGACATCTACATTCTTACCCTAGTTCCTATTGTGGTATGAAAGGTAATGTCTGTTTTCTACCCTCCTCTGATCCTCAGATAAATAAGTTCTCTATGCTTTAAGAAAATAACATAACACCTTAAAGGATAGCAGAGTATGATCAGCTCAACCATACAAAGAATGCTGATTCTATAATCGATCAGTAATGGTTTTAGCCACATTAAATTCTGTCTGTTATCTGATATCTGTGGACAAAAGTGCAATAACCAGTATTTTTAAAGAAAGTATTAGTCGATGCCTCTGCCTTTACAATATATCCAAAATTCAATTCCTTCTCGCTGCCTCCACTGCTGCCACCCTATTCTGAATCCCCGTCAGCTTAGTCGCAGGCCTGCTTCTCTCCTTGCCTTCCAGACTGTTCTCAGGGTAGCAGCCAGAGGGAACCTGGTCATCTCTGCTCAGAACATTGCAGCAAGTCATCTGCGTGTGAGGCCCTGTTCTTAGATCCATAACCCGTTTTCTGACCTCCTGTCCACTATTCCCTCCTTCCACCAAGTCACTCTTAGCTGTTCCTTCAACATGCCAAGCATGCTCCTGCCTTGGGGAATTGGCTTTTGCTGTTCTCTCTGTGGAACATTCTTTCTTCAGTTAACTGTCTAGCTAACACCTTTCACTCCTCCAGTGTGGCTCAGATCTCACCTCTCATAGGTGCCCTGGCTACCCTGTTTATACCACAGCATGTTCCCCTCTGTCGCCCCCCACACTCCCAACCTCTCTTACCCAGTTAGAAATAAGCTCCTTGAGCCCTAACCGGTTTGGCTCAATGGATAGAGCGTCAGCCTGCGGACTGAAGAGTCCCAGGTTCGATTCTGGTCAAGGGCATGTTGTGGGCACATCCCCAGTAGAGAGTGTGCAGGAGGCAGCTGATCAATGTTTCTCTCCCATCGATGTTTCTAACTCTCTATCCCTCTCCCCTCCTCTCTGTAAAAAATCAACAAAATATATTTTTTTAAAAAGAAATAAAAAAAAAAAAGAAAAGCTCTTTGAGAGCAGGGGTTGAGAGCTATTTTATTTCTGGATATTTCCTATGTGCCGGAAGTAGTGCCTGACACCCAGCAGTGCTCAGTATCATGGTTGCTTTAACTGAATGAAGGTATGTGGGAGTCCATCGATGATTCAGGTTCATCTCCCAAGAAGTAAATACATTTTACTTAATTCAAAAGTAGATGGGAATATTTTAGGTGACTAAGGAAGTAGTGGGAGGATTTTATGTTGTTCAGTAAATAAGCATCGAGTTATGTTGGTGAAATCATTTGTAAGTAGGTAAAGCTGGCTACTTACTATCTTGCAGATTTTTCTTTCAACTTTTAAATTGACTTTTCTTTTCTCGTGGCGTCCTTGTCTGGGTTTGGTATCAGGGTAATAAAATGAGTTTGGAAGTGTTCTTTCCTCTTCCATTTTTTGGAAGAGTTTAGGAACGGTAGGTATTAATTTTTCTTTAAATTTTGGTGGGATTCACCAGTGAAGCCATCTGCTCCTGGACTTTTGTTGGTTGGGAGGGGTGTGGGTTTTTTGGGAGGTGATTACTGATTTACTCTGTATACTAGCAATCTGCTCAGATTTTCTGTTTCTTCATGATTCAGTCTTCATAGGTCGTATGTACCATATTATGGATCACTGACTTTTTATGGATAGAGAGATGTATTTTATTAGTGTCATATGCCCAAAAAGATCATCTTTAGCAGTTTTTTAATAGCAAGATATTCATGAAAGTAATGGACAGTGGTCTTAAAAGGAAGTAAAACCCACAAAAGGAAGTCTGAGGCTTTCTTTTTCTATCTCCCTCTCAGCTAGAAATGACCGCTTACTTTGAGTCTAACGTTCTTAAAAGAATACCTTCAAACTTTCTCATCCATTATAATCATTCAGGAAACCAAAATACATGCTAATCCAGTTCCATTTGCTGTGGATAATGGTTTCCAGTTTACTTTGTAAGTTTGTTTTTTTCCTCTTTGACATCCATAACTTAGATCTTGGGTATATATGTCAATAAATTTGTTTATAGTGTCCTATGCTTCTCATAAAAGATTTGACTATACTAAGACCATTATTCTGACAGAAGCCTCATTAAAGATTGGCTGTTTCTCTCACCTTTATTCTAAGGCATTTGACAGTAGACCCGTTTTTTACCTACCATGGCAATTTCCACTGTGGCTTACACACAGGAGTTGCTCAGCAAATGATTTGAGTGATTGATTAATGCTTCAGTGGTCTACCTGACCTGCCACATTTTGTGAGTGAAGATTTAGACATCCCAAAAAATTAAAGGGAAGTGACAGATAACCAAACTTCCTGGGGATGGTTTTCCCCATAAGATTAAGTAACCACTGGGAAGGAGGAAATAGAGGTCCTTTAATTCCCTACTAAATTGTCCCCTAGACATAAAAACAAAGGAAAACTTTGGTTGTCCATGAGCTAGTGAAGTGTTATTGGTATTACGAGCAGCATATGTAGTTTATCTCACTAGCATGTTGTGTAGCTGCTGACAGAACAGAGGCCTGCCAGACTGCAAAATCCCCATCCTTAGCTTGACTTCATTTAAGGACAATCAACATAGGACTTTATTGAGTTAATTTTTCTCATTTTTTTTTGTTGTTGAAATCTATCCCACAGTCTAAAATCCCATAGTTTTTTGGGGCCTAGCTGGTTTGGCTCAGTGGGTAGAGCTTCATCCTGTGGACTGAAGGATCTCACATTCATTTCTGGTCAAGGGCACATGCCTGACTTGCGGGCTTAGTCCCCAGTAGGGGGTGTGCAGGAGGCAGCCAATCAATGATTCTCTCTCATCATTGATATTTCTATCTCTTTTTCCCCTCTTCCTTTCTCTCTGAAATCAATAAAAAATATTTTTTAAAAATTAAAATTAAATCCCATAATTTTTTATAGGTCACCAGTATGGTACTAGTTGTATTCATTGCATAAAGGAACAGTTCATGAACTGTCCATAAAAGGACAGGTGTTGGTTTTTTGATTTGGGTCGGGGGAGGGTAATATTATGAAATATAATGTGTTAAATTATTTTCCATAGGAAATAATAAATGGAGAATGTATATGTGGTGAGTTATACACATATATAACTCTTTTAAACGTGTAAAAGTTGTTTGTATTTTTTAATGTTAATATTTGTTTAAGTCTAATAAATGTATGTATCTTATTTGTTTCTTTTAGGGATGCTGGTCACAAATGTCCTATTGATAATGAAATACTGTTGGAAACTCAACTCTTTCCTGACAATTTTGCAAAACGAGAGATTCTTTCTCTGATGGTGAGGTGTCCAAATGAAGGGTGTATGCACAAGATGGAATTGCGGCATCTTGAGGTACTAAAGTTATTTCTTAGCCTTAGCATATAGGCAAGGCAGTTCCTAGAGAATAGAGACTTTTTTGTGTCCATCAGTGTATTGCTGACGCCTAGCATATAATTGCTTAGTGAGGTACCAATCCTTTCATCATCTATAATAATAAAAGCATAATATGCTAATTAGACCAGACAGCCCAGTGACCTTCTGGGCATCCTTCTGGACGAAGACAGGGCTGCGAAGGCCGAGGCAAGATGCCGCGGCTGCGAGGGCCAAGCCCCTTGCACGAATTTCATGCATCGGGCCTCTAGTTGGATATAAGTAGAAACCAGAAATTTCTAATTCCATCTTCTCGGGCCTTGCCAAATGATAAAGAAATCAGTATTCTTTAAGTTTTGGGGTGAACATTATTAACTATAATACTGAAGAGCATTTTAAATACAAGTGTCACATTTCAATCCCATAACTTCACTTATTTCTATCTTTTTGTTTTTAATCCTCACCCTAGGATAGGAAGGACACACACACACACACACACACACACATACACACACACACACACACACACACACAGGTCAATGTGAGAGAGAAACATTGATTGGTTGGCTCCTGTACATGCCCCAACAGGATATAGAACCCGCAACCTAGGTATCTGCCCTGACCAGGAAATCAAACCCTCAACCTTTTGATGTATGGGACGATGCTTTAACCAACTGAGTCACCCGGTCAGGGCTATTTTTCTCATTTTGAAATAAGCAACAAGTCTCATGGCCATCATCTTGGTACCCTCATATTTTTTTCTCTTTTTTCTAAATTGTGCATTTTATTATTGACTAAATGGAGTCTTTCTATAACTTGAGATGAACTGAAGCAATCAGGTAAAAGAATTTGCTTTTAAATTAAATTCATTTTTAGCTTGATGGTTTTATGAGAAATTAAGTATCGTTTATGATTTATTCAAAATTAAGTGTTTAAAACATTTACAACTTGTCCCTTTTCCTTAGGTCCTTGTGAAGGAGTAGCTGTTTTGAGAGAGAACAGTATATAGTCAGAAGAGATTATATTTAAGAGATTTCTTAAAGATTAGCAGGTGCTAATCAATTCTTTTTTTCTTATTATAGGATCATCAAGCACATTGTGAGTTTGCTCTTACGAATTGTCTTCAATGCAACCGTCCATTACAAAAGTGCCAACTTAATACTCACATTCTCCAGGAGTGTCCAAGAAGACAGGTTTCTTGTAAGAACTGTGCTATGTCAATGGCATTTGAAGATAAAGAGGCATGTACTACTTGGATTTCTTCATTCACTACTTGTTAATTTGTTTTTATGTACATTTAAGGGCTTCACAGTAGATGAGGATGCTATTCCATTTCTGAGTCTATATTATCAGTTGTGGGAAGATTGATTTTTAAGAAAGAAAGTTCAGTAAACCATTTTAGTGACTAAATGTAGGGTTTATATTTGTATATCTTCTTTTTAATCATTTTTAAAATACATTTTTATTAATTTTAGAGAATAAGTGAAAGGGAGAGAGACAGAAACATCAATGATGAGAGAGAATCATTGATCGGCTGCCTCCTGCATGCCCCACACTGGGGATGAGCCCGCAACCCGGGCATATGCCCTGACCGAGAATCGAACCATGACCTCCTGGTTCACAGGTCAGTGCTCAACCACTAAGCCACGCTGGTCAGGCTGTATATCTTTCTTAGAAAACATTGTTTATACTACTTACCAGATAGTAGATCTGCAAGTAACAAAACCTTCCAGGAAAGACGTGCTGATCTGCTTTCCTATGTGATATTTTAATGACCAGTCTTGGATTTGAGACAAACAAGTAGAATGATGCCTGTATAAGACTTATGCTTTACTCTTTGAAAAAGAGAATGGGATGTTAAAACTTTTATGGAGAATAAATTAAATTTAATCTCAAACGTGTGTTTTTTGGTGATAAATCACTGAGCTTTTTGGTGATAAATCACTGAGCTATGCCCATATAATGAATTCACTTTTCTGGGAGTATGTTACACTTCAATTAAAATGTTATCATTAAAAAGAAACTTCGTGGCACCTGACAGCATCATGATGATAGAGCAGTTTTTCATATAACTATTAACATACTTCCTTAAACTTTATTTCTTATATAGTCAAATCTTATTTCTTATCATCTCCCATCTCAAACAATTCGGTCCTTGACCAAGTTGTTCACAGAAAAAATGTTTGGGTTGTGGAACCAAACTACGGCTTTCAACCTGACAACACTTTCATGCTGATACCTCAGCATGACAAAAAGTGTATTTCAGGCAACAAAGGAGAGAATGCTTTTGTTGCTGGCAGAAATGAACAATTAGCACAATTTTAAAACATAAAGCGGCCTTATTAAGAGTGCTAATGTTGCAAAGGGTATGAAAGAAGCAATAATCAGTCAATTGAAGAGGTAGAAAAACTGAACCAGCCAAGATACTGCATGCTGACCTGAAAGACATCCTGGACCCAATGCTAAAAGTGATTCCTTTAAGGCAATTAGGGGGTGGTTCGATACATTTAAGAAAAGAAGTGTATTTATACATTAAACAGTACATTAGACATGTACTGGATGTAAGAAAGGTTAAAACGGAATCATTTGGGTGTCTGGAAAAGATTAATTCAATCTACATTATTTCTTATGGGAAAAAATGATTCGGTTTTCAAACAAATTGTTTCTGGAATTAAGTTTGAGAACCAAGGTTCCACTATAAGTTTATCTTGGCAATTTTTCCTACTTTCTTATGCAATCAAGCATATTATACTCATTAAGTTGATGAAATGTTCAAAAAAGTCAGCTACTTGCTAAAAAAATGGGGAGAAGGCTGAGGCATAATTAGAACAAATTGATGTTTTCCTAAACTTAAGTAAATTAAATGGATGTAACCTGAAGGGTTAGTTATTTCTCAAACTCATTGTACTTTAGAAAAAAGGCTCACCCTTCCAGGGACTGTGAGAATCTGAGCACCAGAGCCTCCTGCCCTAACAGTGCTCTGTTCTCTAACCCCCTAAGAGCTTGAATTAGATATAGTATTGGTCAATGATGTCCAAACTAGTCACAGATGCCCTGCCTCCGGTTAAAAGAAGTGATTTCAAAGATTCTCTTTTGTGTACTGTATTCTTTGAAAGAGCTGAAATGCAAGATGTATCTCATTACTTACTATACTGGCAGAGGGAGAGAAAACAACCTTTACATATTATTCTCACTTTTTTTATTTAACACACATCAAAGTCCTTAATTTGTTTATGGTGAAAAATTACTTTTATAAAAGTAAGGGTTTTTTTTTGCTTTTTCAGATTTTTCTCATGTTTTTCTTATATTTTTCCATTAAAATTTAGAGCCATGACCAGAGCTGTCCTTTGGCAAATGTCATCTGTGAATACTGCAGTACCATGCTCATCAGAGAACAGGTATAATGATTTCTTTTCATGAATGAATATTTCCATAATAGATTAAAGAAGTGGGTTCGGTTTTTTATTAAGTCAATACGGCAAAATGAATACAGGTTGAAGAAGTGTTAGAACTATGAAAATTTTTCATAAAATTAATAAATATGAATATTTCAGAAAAACAAATACTCAGCCCTAAGTACTTAAAGTCATTGATATAATCTCCATGTTTATGTATATTTATACAAGTTCCAGACAAAACCAGGTAATTTTTAAGATACAAATCATTAAAATTCCCATTTAAAGGGAAAAAAAACGCACCTTAAATATGTATTTACACACTGTGCAGTAAGGGTCATAGGTATCCAGAGACTAGCCAAAAGACCAATGAAATAGAGGACAGCAGGTCTGTTCAGTGGTAGAGCATTATTTGTCCCAATGGCCCATGGGACACACTGAGAGATTCTGAGACTCCCAGGATCTGTACCCCTCTGTTCAGTTGTCCTATAGACCACTGATGGGGCAGCAGCAGTTACAGTAGAAAACTGCATTTACATTTTTAATAGAGATAGGAAAATTCCATCTGATTGCTATCTTCTGACATTGGGGAATTTACCCACACAATTTGAATACTAGTCACTATTTATACACCCATGAAATCTGCAAACCCAAAGATCATAATTGATTACCTTAATAATAACTAGAAGCAAGCAAAACCTGTCCCTCCACTAAACTTTTCCATTTGTCTAAACAGAGTCCTGTAGTTTTTTTCCAACAGTCTTTATGTGAAGGTGTTAAACTTTGTTTTGCTAATGAAATCTCACCTCCCTGGCTTTTCTTTCTGCTCTGCTGTAATATTTAAAGGAAACCATGCAGCGCATCTGAAACCCAGCAAAAATAAAACTTAATGTAGGAAAAAATCCTCGGTTAACAGAAAACTTGGGTTTTGACCCTGGTTGTGCCACTGACTTGCCGCTGATCTCTGGCAAGAAAGTTGAAATTCTAGATAAGGATCAGCAAAGCTGCCTGCAGGCCCAGTCTGGCCCACTGCCTGCTTTTATAAATAAGTGGTATTGGAGCACACCCATGCCATGTGTCCGCACGTCGTCTGTGCCTGGTGTTCTCCCACAGTGACAGAGGTGAATACTTGGGACAGCGACCATAGGGCCTACAAAGCTGCAAATACTTACTATCTGACCCTTTCTAAAAAATGATGCTGTCCGCTGTTCTGGATTATGCAAAATTGAAAGATTGGGTTAAATGGTCTTTAATATTTCCGCTTGAAATATTTATGACTATAGCTAACCTAAATTTCTAAAGGGAATTTGGTAACCAGTTTCAAATATGATCCTCCATAATGGATCTTACCTTGAAGAGTCAGAAGCTGAGACATTCTTTAGAACCTTTATTAATATGCTTACGAAATACTTTCTAACAGCTGAGTCTCCCATTGTAGTCAAAACATGCCCAGGCTAACAAAAGGTTAGAAGGTTTGTGAAAGGTGGTCATGAGGGAAGTACCGGGTACAGTCCGTGGCTTTAATGTGTACAGTTGGCTGGTCCCTGTTAAATGGCCTGGGCCACAGTGAGAGTCCTGGTGAAGTTTGCAGTTGAGGCTGACGTCAGAAGGTGCTTTTTCTTTAAAATGCCACTATAGCGTTCCAGTTCCCAGCAACAGGAACAAATTCATTTTCTTGAATTGAATTTTGAGTGATTTGGGGGACGGGATGTGATGTTGGTATTTCCTTTTCTCTGTGACTTTTGGAAGTAAATATTATTTTAATCTTTGTGGGCTACCTGGTTTCTGTTAAAACTATTCAACTCTGCCATTGTGATATAGAGACAGCCATAGGTAATACATGATTTTGTTTATATGAAATGTAAATCTTTATTTCAAGTGTAATCTCATTAACTAGAACATGATATGCAAGGAAAAACATTTTTCAACCTCTGCTTTGGTTTTCAGATGCCTAATCATTTTGAGCTAGACTGCCCTACAGCCCCAATTCCATGCACTTTCAGTTCTTTTGGTTGCCATGAAAAGGTAAGCTGTTTCTTTTTTTTTTCTTTTGACTCTTGAATATAGATCAAGAAAATTCATTTATCTAGTGCAGTGGAGAATACCAGTGGGAATGGAGGTACCTGACAAGATTTTATCTTTCATAACCAAGGACACTTAGGAGCAAATGGTGTACACATTCTAGACTGGGCAGGGTCTCAGTCCCTCTTCAATACACTCAAAAAAGCTAAGTAACCAGAAAATAACCCTGGCCCCTTTACACACACATTTTGATGAATCAGCATACTGAGGAACACATCTGAAGAGCTAATGAATATTCTGTTCGCTCCTTCCCAAAGACCTCCCCTAGGATTCCATTGGCCAAAGAGAGGTTAAATAAAAGCTTCAAGACAAAGGATATGGCAAGCTTTCCCTCCCAGGAGCACACCCACACCTTTCCCTTCCCCAGCTTCTTCCACAGGCGTGCATCTCCTAAACTTCAAGGGAATCCCACAAGACTTGCACCAGGCGAGCGGCGGGCAGTGGCAGCTCGTCCCAGGCTTACCCCTTGAACCTGTCATCAGGCCCCCAATTTTCTCTGACTGCCCCGTGAACTCACTGTCACTGTGACTTTAATTTCTCAGAGAGCCAAAACAGCCCCATCTAGGCTCTCATGTTACTTCCCCACACCTTGTATCTTTGCTGTTTTTCTCCTAAACTTTAAGGGACCCCATGGGACTTGCAACCAGGGGAACAGTACGCAGTGGCAGCTCTACCCAGGCTACCCTCCTGAACCTGTCTCCAAGACCCCTTTTCTCTGACTTTTTCTCTCCTATTGCTTCTCCTACCTTACTGGCTCCAGCTTGAGTAAACATACTCTCAAAAGCCACCCAGACTCATGTTGTGAAGTCTTTACTACACAAAGTCAGGAGCCACACACTACGGTCAGACCATCCTGGGCCCAGACCCTGTCCAGTAGCAATAGGATCGAGAATGATGGAGACAAAGAAGGTTGTAGGGGATTGAGAGAAATGGTGATGTTACTTAAAACCTTTTATTTGGCGTGGCTAGGCCCCTTTCCTAATCCTCACAGTATCTACTCCCAGCCTAAGGCTTGTGCTTAATTTTTAGATGCAGAGGATTCACTTGGCACGCCACCTACAAGAGAACACCCAGTCACACATGAGAATGTTGGCCCAGGCTGTTCAGAGCTTAAACCTGGCTGCAGCTCCCATGCCTCAACGATACGAGCCTGCATCTCTGGCTCGGGTCCCCTCTGGGTGTAACTCAGAGGTCTACAATTTTCAAGAAATCATTCAACAGTTAGAGGGTCGCCTTGTAAGACAAGACCATCAAATCCGGGAGCTGACTGCGAAAATGGAAACTCAGAGCATGTATGTCAGTGAGCTCAAACGAACTATTCGAACCCTTGAGGACAAGGTTGCTGAAATAGAAGCACAGCAGTGCAATGGGATTTACATCTGGAAGATTGGTAACTTTGGGATGCACTTGAAATCTCAAGAAGAGGAGAAACCTGTTGTCATTCACAGCCCTGGGTTCTATACAGGCAAACCCGGATACAAACTCTGCATGCGCCTGCACCTTCAGTTACCAACTGCTCAGCGCTGTGCAAACTATATATCCCTCTTTGTCCACACAATGCAAGGAGAGTATGACAGCCACCTCCCTTGGCCCTTCCAGGGTACAATACGCCTCACGATTCTTGATCAGTCTGAAGCACCTATCAGGCAAAACCATGAGGAGATCATGGATGCCAAACCAGAGCTGCTTGCCTTCCAGAGACCCACAATCCCACGGAACCCAAAAGGTTTTGGCTATGTGACTTTTATGCATCTGGAAGCCCTAAGACAAAGAACCTTCATTAAGGATGATACTTTGTTAGTGCGCTGTGAGGTTTCTACTCGCTTTGACATGGGCAGTCTTCGGAGGGAGGGTTTCCAGCCACGGAGCACGGACGCAGGGATATAGCATCCCTCGTCGGTTTGTTTTTCTGAAAGCCTCCTGGAGAAAACGGCCTTTTCTTGCCCTGTTCGCAATAATAATATGTAAACAATGAAAGCAGTGGAAAAAATGGGATCCCCACCAGTGAATGTGGTGAAGGAGGTCGCTCTTGTCACTTGTACTTGTTTCTGTTACAAATATCTAAAGCAGTTTTTCCCTGGGACTCTACGTCCCCTGCTTTTTCAAGATTGTTACTACTGACTACTGAAGCACCTATGGCACATGGTAGCAGCTACCTGTCATTAGTATACCTCTTTGTTGTGCTTTCATGGGCCTTTTTCCAGAAAGTTCTATCAAAAGCCCAGGGTTGGAGTAGTAAAGCTCAACCCTTTTAATAGTCATGGACGCTCCTTAAAACTTTAGCTTATTTTTCTAGTATTGTATGTAATATATTAAACTTGAGAATCACTACCACCTTGTGCTGGTGCCAGTGGGAAGTTGCTACTATAAAGCTGAGTTCTCATTTTATTTGACCACCGGTAGCCTTCAGAGGATTTGAACTTCAATCCTTGGAAAACTTAAGTTCTCATTCACCCCGTTTCCCTCCGGGGTGTTACTAAGGATATTCAGGGACTAGTTTAAACCCTGACTATTAACCTCACTTTTTTAGTGTGAACATGTCTGTTGAAAAATTCTTGTTAAAGCCTTTCATCCTTCCTTGCTCACTTATTTCTTCAATACTACAAAGTAGCATTTTCAGAGTTTAGAATGCCAGCAGCTCAGTGTTGTGCTGTAAACCCCTTGATGTCTAGTCAGTACAGAGTGCGGTCCACAGCCCTGCAGATGTTCTCTGACGCTTAATGCTGTAGACAAGGAGAGGCACACACAATTACCAACATAACAATTTAAAATGGCTCGGCTAGTCGGCTAATACGCCTTCTCAGTGGTGGTGACAAAAGCTGTTTGAACCAGACATTTTCAGCTTTTCTGAACACCCTCTGGTTTAGTTAAGTGGAACAAAATTGATTGTCAAAGAGCAAAATTTCTTAATACTTGGGAGATCATTGGTGCTCCCTGAGCCATCACCAAACTAAGGTTGGAAGTCATAGTGTTACATCAGGACTTGGCTTGAGCAGTTGCTTTAGTCCATACCTGGGGAGGACCATGTAGAATTCATTAAAGTGGCTAAATGCTCCTAATAGGGAGAGATGGCTTCTGTGTCATTCTATGTTTGTTAAATTCTCATTCACCCCGTTTCCCTCGGGGTGTTACTAAGGATATTCAGGGACTAGTTTAAACCCTGGCCTGTAGGTATCATGGTGACGTCTAGTTCTCAGGGTGTAGCTAGTATGGGCTCTTCTCAGGAATCTAAGGGCCTTCGTACCTTGCCACGAAGTGGTTCGAGATTCTCCCCGGGATCGCCACCATGCGTGCACACTTACCCACCCCCAGAGCTGCCACTGCGCACACCCACAGCTTCACTCACGGGGGCAAGGGAAAAAGGCTTGCCTATTACTCCTGTCAGTGCACTTTGTGGGAAAGAGAGGGTGTGTCTCTGAAGTTAATTGTCACTATATGTCAAAGAGTTTAGAGAACAATGATTAAGGAAACATTTTCCCGATTGATGAAAAATAACTCAGCTATACTAATCTACCCCTGCTGGAAGGTTATTATGTAGCATGCAGTGTATTATGTGGTGCATAATAAAATTTAAAAAAAAAAGAATCTAAGAGGACCCATACACTATACAGTTGGCACAAGGCTGTTTAAAGTTGTGTGGCCGTGAGAGATTGTACTGCCTCTCCTGAGAAGCCATTTCAGAGCCCCCGACCAGTGTTCAGGATCAGCCTCAGAAAAAGCTAAAAACCGTATGATTTCACTCATGTGGGTTATAAAACTGAAACGCAGAGACACAGACGACCCTGTGATGGTTACCAAAAGGAAGGGTGGGAAGCAGTAACGTGTAAAGGGGGCCAAAGTATGGTGATGGGAGATGATTTGACTTTGGGTGGTGGGCACACAATGCAGATCATGTATCAGAGAAATCTACACTTGAATACTAATCTTACTAACAAATGTCACCCCAATAAATTTAATTAATAATTTAAAAAAGAAAAGATCAGCCACAATTTCAAGAGGAAGCACAGAGACTTTGTGGAGAAGAAAGCTTTCGGTTCCAGGCAGAGCCAGACTGGAAAGTCACTTTGACCTTTACCTTTACTTACCTCTCTACTCTCCCTCCCCACCCCACATTTAGGCTCCTGCTCTGGTAGGTTTATATTCTAAAATGAAAATCACGCCTAGCCGGTTGGCTCAGTGGATAGAGCATCAGGCCCAGACTGAAGGGTCCCGGGTTTGATTCTGGTCAAGGGCACGTACCTCAGTTGCAGGCTCCATTCTGGCCCATGCGAGAGGCAACTAATCAATGTATCTCTCTCACATGGATGTTTCTCTGTGTCCACCCCCCGCCCCGTCCCTTCCAGTCTAAAAATCAATGGAAAAATATCCTCCGGTGAGGATTAACAAAAAATAATAATTAAATGAAAATCAAGGTCATGCAGAGACCCTGTTCCCCAGTGCATTGTCAGTACCCGCTGATCATCGACTAGGTGGCAGTCTGTCCCTTAGCTACCCCGCTTTCCAACTGGCTCCCTCTCTCTCGGCAGGGACCCCGGAACCCCTGCTGTCCCTGTGATTGTGTGTCAGAGGAAAAGTAATCGTCATGTTCCATTTACAAAGTAAATGCTGTTATTTTTGTTGCCTAGAAAAATGTCTGAAGGAAATATAATAAACTATTTTTGATGGCTTATTTTCTTTGTGCTTCCTTGTATGTTTTACATTTTCTATAATAAACATGTACTTTCACCAGAAAAAGTTAAATGTTACCACAAAACATTGAACCTCACCAAAAAAGGAAATGATATTTAAAAGCTTCCTGGTCTGGTCAAATTTCTATTAAAAGCGTGGCTGTGCACTAGGTACTGAGGAGTCATTTCCTGCTTTGTTTTTTGTGGGTTTTTTTTTTTTTTTGGTCTTTTTTTTTTTACTACTCAGGAATCTTAATCCAAATAGTAACGGGTGTTTTTAATCTAACTTCAATTTCCAGCTCCAGGTTTCCTATTTGTAAAATGAGGAGTTGGAGTAGATCAGTGGTTCTCAACCTTGGCTGCACATTAGAATCACCTGGGAGTCTTTTTAAAATCCTGATTTCTGGGCCTCATCCTCTGGAAATTCTGTTTCTTTGTTACTAATGTTGTGGCCCCACCCCATAACAAACAATTTCCGGAGGATGAGGCCCAGAAATCAAGATTTTAAAAAGATTCCCAGGTGATTCTAATGTGCAGCCAAGGTTGAGAACCACTGGGTTAGATGTTCCTAAGGTCCACTCCAGCCATAAAATTCTGCTTTAAGACATTAGGTCTAACTAGCAGCATATCAACAATACTTACAAAAGGGTTTTGCCAGTAGAAAATTGTTTTAGCTTATTTTTTGCTGACAGAATACTTCAACTGGGTCTGTCAGCTGGGTCTCACTGTAATTTTAATGAGCAATGTTTTTAATCCCTAACATTTGGCATTTTGTAATACACCAGCCCTTATTTTAGACTAGTCATTCATTGTGAATACAGACTAAAAGTAATGATCAAACTGTCGTTCAAAATAGACACATTTGTTAAGACTTCAACTCCGAATCAAGTCTTTCCTGGGAAGCAAGTGTGTTTTTCAAATTCCTGCCCCCCTCTCTGAGACATGCTGGTGTCACTCAGCTGGCCTACAAGTGTTTGGGCCATGTGTTTATGTTTTATCAACTTTTAACGTATTTATCGCTTGACATTATTCTTGGACATTGCTAAATTGAAAATAAATTGTTTCCTCGTTTCCCAGACATATCTGACCCAATGTTAGAGGAAACTTGCTTCAAGACATACATTTTGCTCTTGGAAAACAAGTTGGGATGTTGGTTTGTAGTTGGGTAGTTTCTTACTACCCTTTGGCTGTTGCAGCAAAGATACTTTCTGGCTATATCATAATACAACGATGTTCAACCGTGTGCCGCAAGAATTTTTAAAACATGTAATACCTGACTATTTAGTCAGGGGCACTGACCTCTTTTCCCTTAGATTGTCAAATTAAAAAAAAAATGACAACGGCCAACACTACAATAGCCACTGGTGTGAATGAATAAAAATCACACCGATTTTTGGGTCAGATCGGCAAAAAATACCTTTTTTGGGGTGCTGCAGAATTTCAGTCATTCGCTTATGTGTGCCAGGAGATGACGCAGGTTGAGAATTGTGGCTATGATTCAACTTTTATTTTGAGGAATAAAAACAGAAGAGAAAAAAGTGAAATAGAACGAAAGGTGAAGAGATGTTGGGTGGGTAGTTTGGGGGCAGGTTTGAGATTATAAAATGTCCCTGCATCACTGTTCACCCCAGGAAGTCTTGGATAAACGAAGAGGACATTTGTGACTTGTGCATGCAATTAGGACACATTCTCCGCAGGGAGAGCCCTTGCTTGTCATGCCTCTCTCCAGAGAATCTCCGGTCTCTGGTCACCAGATGTTTTTCGTTATTTGAGAGGTTTCTCTAACTTAAGACTTTGAAGTACTTTTCCTTCATTCAGTGACTGCTGCTCTTTTCTTGGCTTGCCTCAAATCCTACTCATCGTTTTCTAGAAAAATACCATCAGGTGTTTGGGGGATGCCTAGCTCCTTGGCAGTACAATGCCTTTAGGGCAGTGGTCGGCAAACTCATTAGTCAACAGAGCCAAATGTCAACAGTACTTCTTCAAAATAGACTCGCCCAGGCAGAAACAGACTTCTGCACATGGGCCACGAAGTTTCAGTCACACTGTACGTGCTCCCGCACGTGGTATTTTGTGGAAGAGCCACACTCAAGGGGCCAAAGAGCCGCATGTGGCTCGCGAGCCGCAGTTTGCCGACCACAGCTTTAGGGAAATGAAAAAGGGAAAATAAAGAGTCATTTGTATTTTTCTTTTGAAAAACATTTCTTTTAAGTTCCCAGGTTTCGCATGATGACTTGTAGTTAGTTTCACAGTTGCTGCCGTTGCATCTGTAGAGTGGGGTTGGCCCCTGCAGATTCCCAGTATCCAGAGAGATGATCTGGTGAAATCCAGCGAGATGGGTCTGCAGATTGTAACCTTGAATCACAGCCTTCACTGTTAGCGGACAATGCCGGGTTGTTTTTGCTAAATGCCACCTAAGCCTGTAACACTTTAAAGCTTTCTCCCCCTGAAAATTTGAATTATTATAAAATACCTATAAAGTGGGGACCAGAATTTGGAATTTAGATATTGTTATCTAATGGCTAACACTTATTAACACGTGGATCTATTAAGAAAGACACTATGAATTTTTAAAAATTTTATAGCTGTATGACACGCCATGGGATGAAATCTGACTTGAAAAATCGAAGCACACGGTGCAAGAGTTCTATCAAAAAACCTGCTGTTGCCCAGCTGGTGTGGCTCAGAGACTGAGCATAGTCCCATGCACCAGGAGGTCACAGGTTCGATTCCCAGTCATTGCACATGCCCAGGTTGCAGGCTCGATCCCCAGGAGGGGGCATGCAGGAAACAGCCGATCAATGATTCTCTCTCATTGATGTTTCTATCTCTCCCTGCCTCTCTCTGAAATCAATGAAAACATATTAAAACACACACATACACACACACATTAAAACACACACATACACACACACACACACACACACACACACACACTGCTGTTCTTAGAACTTAACTGTCACGGCAGAATTTGTGAGTGGGTCTTCCTAACCCATCTGGACTCAGCCATTAATGTGTTTTGTGAGAAGGAGTGAACACAAATTTGGGAGGAAAGGGGACACTAATCACAGAAAGACTGAAAATCAGGGTTCCGTTGAAGAGCAGGTTGTATGGAAGGGGGAGGAGCTTAAAGAAATTACTCAGATTTACTGCAACACACTCTCTCCTAGGCTTCCCACTCCATCGCCGCGCACAATGTGAAAAATGAGCCCTGGCCTGTCTGCCTGTGGCTTAGCCTCAGAGGGTCTCCCTCAGGCCCGACCACTGAGTTGAGGGTTGCCTGAGGGGTAACAGGGTCAGTGGGCTCCACTGAGTAGATGCATGACCTGCTCTTTCTAAGCCCAGATTACGAAAGAAGAATCACAGTGATCTCCCAAAGGCACAAAGGATTGTTGACTAGCTGACATCTTAGTTGAGGTTGCAAGGATATGACCAAAACAGTGTTTCCTGAATGGCCCCTTACTGAATACTAGAGGCCCGAAATTCATGCAAGGGCCTTGGCCCCGGCCCCCGCCCGCCACTGCCACCTCTGCCTCGGCCCCCGCCTGCTGTGGCTTTGTCTGGAAGGAAGGATGTCCAGAAGGATGTCCGGTCTAATTAGCATGTTACACTTTTATTATTATAGATTAGGTAAAAGAAAACAAATGCTCGAATGACAGGATTAATTCCTCCTGTTTGTTGTTGATATTCTCTGATCAGCCTGTATATTGCACTCATATCTTTACCCAGAAAGTACTCTCTGAATCAAAATGAAATCATTGTATCTATTAAAACACAAGTGAGCCCAGCTGGTGTGGCTCAATGGTTGAGTGTCGACCCATGAACCAGGAGGTCACAGTTCTATTCTCTGTCAGGCACATGCCTGGGTTGTGGGCTCCATCCCAGGTGTGGGGCGAAACAAAATTAGGCCCTAGGAGAGAGGATACTAAACAGGTAAATAGAAAGTGTGAAATCGGACAGATAACAGCACAAACTTCTTTCCAACTAATGAACGAAAGCCCCAGTCCTCCGGGTTCCAGGGCTCCTGCTGCTGGCATCCTCCCCCTGGCCAGCTCCCTGGGTGAGTGTAAGTGAGGCTGCCTCTACTGTGGGGCAGTTAAAGTCATCTTTAGTAAGCTCTTCCTGTCTCTTCTAAAACAGACTCAGTGGCCCTAAGTGGGGTGTGAAAGCTGGTGAGACGTGTCAATGCTTTATAAAACTCCACCGTAATCTTTAAGCTCCATAAATTGAACTACTTAGTATTAATCTCAGAATTAACCATACTTTTTTTTTTAAACATTCCACCTCTATTTTGGGGTAACTTCTTCACACTTCTGATTCATTCTAGTGAATGTCTGTTAAACTGTTGTCACTTTTTATTTTGTCACATTTTTTAAATTAACTTTGGTATGGGGACCAACAGCAACAGGGTTACTTGATAAAGTAATCATTGCAGCCTTGCTGGGGAATGATCCATAAGCACACGTTTTTGGCTTGGTGGGCAGGGATTTGTACATTTTAACATATATGTGAGTCAGCAAGTCTGATCTTCACAGAATTTATGCTCCTGAAAGCTTAACAATAAAACCACATTGAAAAGTAGATCCCAAAATCCTGAAAAATTAGCTTTGAAAAGTAGATCCCAAAATCCTGAAAAATTAGCTTTCCATTCTGCTCTATCCTGACTGGCACTGGAGAGGGGAAGGGGAGGAGGGAGGAAGGGAAGGGAAAAGGAGGGGAGAGAAAGGGAAAGGGAAAGGGAAAGGGAAAGGGAAAGGGAAAGGGAAAGGGAAAGGGAAAGGGAAAGGGAAAGGGAAAAGGGAAGAGAGAGACCCTGTCTGAGGAGCTCTGGCCTCTTTGTCTTAATTTGTCTCAATCCCAGGTGCCTTCCCCTCAGTGGGTCATTGAACTTGGTGAAGTAGACAAAGCCCCACCAAAGGTCCTTAGAGAAGGTAGCTGCCCTTCCCTTTAGAACAGTTAGGAGCCTGACAGTAAAATGTATCTCAAACCTAATCTGATAGTCCTTAGGAGTCATTGTTAAAGAAGAAAAGGAAAGAATACAACTAGGCTAATAGAGCAGAATTTGCCTCTTTTTTAAAAAAATGTCTTTAGGGTCAGTGTTTGCAATTTTTTTTGCTGTCTACAGGAAATTACATACATGGATGAATAGATGGATGGATGGATAGATGATTGATAGATAGATAGATAGATAGATAGATAGAAAGAAAGAAATAATATGTACACTGATCTCAACAGGAATGAAAAGTTCATTAAACACTTGCTTTTACTACATCTGCTGCATCCTGGTATTTTCTGGTCCTGATGCTCCTGCCTCTCTCTCCTTCCCTCAGCAGGAGGTAGAGTCTCAGTGCTTTATTGAAAGGAAAGGCCCATCTCCCCTCTCTCCAACATGTGGGTCTGCTCCAGCTCCTCTAAATTCTCCAGCTTTAGGGAAACAACATCCAGACATACTTGCAGACTCCTTTGTTTTGCTTTTGCCAGCGCACCTCCCCTGAGGCAACAATGCCATGGTGGGCTACCTGTTTGGATAAGGGGAGTTGGGGTGGGGAGAGGAGGGGGGTTTCTTTAAATCTCAAAGAGTTGCTGGCAACATTGAGTGTCTCCTTAATTAGATTTTCAAGGAAGTGGCAGGCTCTTCTATATCTCAGATGGCAACCAGAGATCTCTAATAGGATCTGGGCCTTTGTTAAAGAATCGTTTTCCAGAACAGAGTCCAATGATGGCTCTTAGACAGATATCAAATGAGCACGTGTTAAAGATGTTATTAACTCTTACCGAAGGGGCCAGGCAGATGTTATAACCCAGTCAAAGGAGAATCCAAAGAACAGACACACTTACTACTAAATGAATGTGCACATGGAGGCAAGACTTCACTTTGTTCTCAGTAGGGGAGAGAAGTCAAAAGGTCTAGAAACAAGAATGGCTTTGCCTCACTCTCAGTTATCTACAGCACAGAGCTACAAAACAGCTCCCCTAGAATCAGCATCTGATGACCCTGAAGGGATGCATGGGTGTTCTGTCAAAGCACAAACTTTCCCCACGCCCTGTACCAACAGTACTGTTCAGTGTAATGTGTGAATTATGAAACCGTGCGTCTGTGGTGCCCACGTCTTCCCAGAATGGGATCACTGTCAATCAGCTGGTGTGAGATGACAGTTGGTTCTATCTCCTACAAAACTCCAAACCCGAGCCCAGGCCTGAACAGAGCCAACCCAGTTGGAGACCCAGGTGGCAGTAGGGGGCAGCAAAGCTCCACTCCTAGAGGAGGCAGCCTTCTGAAAGGAATCTGTGAAACAAGGTTAACAAGTAAGGAGTCCTTGGCCTCTTAGAGCCCAGAAATCACCCCGAGATTGGATGCAGAAAGTTGTACTTTGTGCATTTTGGGGGAAGAGCATCCTTATTTTTATTTTCGTTTTTGCTTTAAGCCTGATGAAAGCTCCAAAACACTTCCCCCAGAGAGTGCGAAGTCCATGTCCCAACTGTCACATTCACAAGTTGGTTGCCAAATTTGCTTCAAATGAGAAACAACTGAAGAATTATTAGGTCCACCCGTACAAAACCACCATTATTGTAAGGTCAGAAAGAGTCAAATATCAGCATATATATATATATATATATATATATAGATTCCTGGTAACCCCCTCTCCCCTGCCCCTGTTCTGATACAGCCAATGGGAGATGAACATCGGAGATGAACTGCTATCACCAAACTGAGGTTTAGGAATATGGACTGTTGGACTCTAGTCCATCCCAAGGCACCAGTGTTTAACCCTGTTCATCTCTGACCACGCTGAACAGTGAGAGCCAAGTCGGCGTTAGGACCACCGCCACCAGGCAGTTCACGGCAGGGCTTGCTCAAGGTGTCTGGCCTGAGGACTAAAGCCTTGGGATCTGCTGGGTGCCTATTGAGATGAGTATCATTAGACCTCCCACCAAACTCCCTGAGTTAGACTTCCGGGGGGTGGGGGTACTGGGGAATCTGCATACTAAATTGGCATCTATTTTGAGTCTTCTGCAAAATAGAGTAAGTAATCGCAGGACTGAAGCTGTCCTACCTGGGCACTCATGAGAAGGCCGGGTTCTTTGGAAAAGATAATCATGTTCAGAAACCAGAAGGCAGCAGGAAAAGAGGAAGACCCAATATGAGATGGACCGACTCCATAAAAGAAGCCATAGGCATGGTCTACGGGAGCTGAGCAGGGCTGTTGAGGACAAGGCTTTGAGGATATAACTCATTCACAGAGTTGCCAGAGTCAGAGCCGACCCAACAGCGCATACTACACACACAGTCACAGAAAATGGGAGGAGAAAGTATCATCTGAGGTCTGTCCACTCCGTTAAGTATTTTTGTTAAAACGGTAAAATTATGACTCTCATTCAATGGAGAATGGACACGTGTCACAGGATTTGTTCAGCTCATTCACTTATGACGGAACCAACAGACGGCCAAGCTGACTCCAAGAGCATTCAAGGAAAAAGAGTGCATGTAATCCACCAGGAAAAGAATTTTCAAAACGAAAAAGAATCTTCTCTCTATATAAAAGGCCAGCAACCATAACCCCGACTCAACTGGAATACCAGAGACCAGAACACCACGGCCCCTCACCAGGCTGGCCCCGCCCACAGGGAGCGGGTAGGGGCGCCCCTAGGCAACAGGATAGGGTGCGAGTTTGACTGGGGGAAAGTCAAAGAAATAGGGGGGAAGGTCTTCAGAGTCTGCGGGGCTGGGGTGGTCGCCCGGAGTAGGTGGGGAGTGTGCTGGGGAAGGAAGAGGGAGATCCGAGTGGAAACGGCTCAGCACAGTACCTTTCTCATCGGGAACCAGGACGGGAGGACTGAATGGGCGGTGGTTTCACGAGTGCTCCTGGGACTGACATGTTCATGGCAGCGGCAGGACTCCCGAAACTTAACTGCTTCCAAATAGTAAACAGCTATCAACGCCGAAGAACAGAAAAATCCTCTCCCACTAGAGGCCCTGGACTCGCAAGGCGACTGAAGGAAACACCACTTAAGGAGGAGCTAGAAGAGCCGGAAGTATGCGACCAGAGGATTGTGGAGGACGCCTGGGCGCCTAGAGGATTGTGGGATTGTGAAGGACACCTGGGCGCCTAGAGGATTGTGGGATTGTGGGACTGTGGAGGACACCTGGGCGCCTAGAGGATTGTGGAATTGTGAAGGACACCTGGGCGCCTAGAGGATTGTGGGATTGTGGGATTGTGGAGGACACCTGGGTGCCTAGAGGATTGTGGGATTGTGGGACTGTGGAGGACACCTGGGCGCCTAGAGGATTGTGGGATTGTGGGATTGTGGAGGACACCTGGGCGCCTAGAGGATTGTGGGATTGTGGAGGACACCTGGGCGCCTACCGCTAGAACGTGAGCCTGTTATTGTGCATGTACCAGGTACATGGTTAGCCCTATAGTCCTCAGCCTTGCAGTGTGACTTCTGGTGGGAAATTATTTCGATTGAGGTTTGCTGTTCCCTTGCGGCCAGAAGGATCAAAATGAAAGGTTTCGTTTGTTACCTTGGTTTGAAGCAGAGGAAAATAGGATAGTGACAAATAAGAAACTTCCGGGATAGTGAAGGGCAGTGTGTCCAGACTGGTGAGAGCTCAGAATTAGAGTTTAATTGGGATAGAGATCCTGCTAATAGCACCTGATGCCTGAAATCTGAGCACTCTGCTTTTAGGTTTTCCAGTTCACGTGTTTGGAGACGGCCTGTCAAACATTCCTGGCTGGAAGGTGTTTGTATAGAAGCCCATAAGTATTAAGTATTTGCTGTGTTTACCATGCTTAGCTCTCTGTACGGAATATGGAATAATGTTAAAGGCCTCATGTGCTCAAGAAACTTGAATTTTAAAATAAAAAATCCTAGGTGTCCAGTTAATGCAGATTTTGTGATCAAAGAAAACATGGTAATTTCAAGAGAAACATCAAAAGTGCTTTATTCAAAGTAATGTCCATCACTAGCTACACATTTCCGCCATCTTTCAGGTAATTTGTGGATACCATCCCAAAAGAATGTTTCTTGTTTTGAGGCAAACCATTCAGAGACCCAATTTTCCACTTCTTCTTATGTTTTGAAGTGCTGCTCAGAAAGTGTGTGTGCCATTGATTGGAACAAGTGGTAATCTGAAGGAGCAAGGTCTGGTGAATACAGAGGGTGGGTTAATACTTCCCAGGCAAAATCTTTTAACTTGTCTTTAACTGGTTTTGAAGTGTGTGATAGTGCGTTATCATAGAGCAAAATTACTTTGCCGTGTCTTCTGGCCCATTTTGGTCATTTTACAATCAAAACATGGTTCAAATTTATTATTTGTTGTCATTAGCAATAAGTATTAACGGTTTCACCTGTTTTTAGAAGCTCATAATGCACCACACCTTCCTGATGCCACCAAATGCAGAGCATTGTCTTCTTTCCCAAGCGATTTGGCCTTGCAGTTGATGTTGATGGTTGACCTGGATCAACCCATAATTTTGTGCATTTGGGATTCTCAAAATAAATCCACTTTTCATCACCAGTCACAATTCAATGCAAAAAAAATACTTTCTTTCGTGCCATTGAAGCAACATTTACTGATGACTTTTCCGTTTCCCATTTGTCTTTCATTCAGTTGATGTGGCACCCATTTTCCTTCCTTTAAAATCTTTCCCATTGCTTGTAAACGATCAGAAATTGTTTGCTGAGCAACGTTTAATCTTTCTGCAAGTTGTTTTTGAGTTTGACACGCATCTTCATCCAATAATGCTTGTAATTGTTGGTCTTCAAACTTTTTCGGTTGACCTGGACATTCTTTGTCTTTCACATCGAAATCATCACTTTTAAAGCATTTAAACCAGTGTTCACAAGTATCTTGAGATGGAGCATGTTCACCATAAGCTTCCCAAAGTATATGATAACTTTTTCTTCAAAATAAAGTAATGAATTAAAACTTCCCACAAGTGCTCTTTTTTTTGGCATGAAATTCAACATTTTTAAGTGTAAAAATATCTATGATGTTAACACCTCAGCAAATTTGACATATGAAGTTTTGAAGCTTGCTGTCAATACAACAAAATAGCATACATATCAAATCGCATATATATCAACATATGTGTAACTCCATCTATTGAAAAAAACTGCATTATTAACTGGTACACCTGGTAAAGAAGAAATATAAATATTACAAATAAAAAAAGAAGAAGCTTGAGTTTTAGGGGCGAAATCAGGCAGGCAGGCCAGTGGTTAGGAGCCAGCAGTCCCGAATTGTGAGAGAGATGTTGGTGGGATCGGGCCTAAACCAGTAGTCGACATCCCCTGAAAGGTCCCGGATTACAAGAGGATGCAGGCCGGCTGAGGGGCCCTCCGCCCCCGCCCCCCCCCCCACATGAATTTTGTGCACCGGGCCTCTAGTGTTAGAATAAGATTGGTAGATTACAGAAGAAACTGTTCATGTCCCTCAGGCTACTAAAATTATAACCTTTGGAGTTTCCCTTCCTACCAGATTGAAAAAAAATACAGATTAACATGTAACTTCACAGTATCTGGGCTATCATGAAATAACGGCCCGACGCATGAAAATTCGTGCAAGAGTAGGCCTTCCTTCCCCCGGCTGCCGGTACCAGCTTCCCTTCGGCACCCAGGACTCAGGCTTCCCTCCTCCAGCCGCTGGGCACCCAGGACCCAGGCTGACTTCCCTCCAGCCCCAGTTTCATCAGGAAGAGCGTCCGGAATGATGTCCAGAAGACTTTGTCTAATTAGCATATTACCCTTTTATTATCATAGATAAATAGCAAAATAAAACATGGACACATTCTCCTTGCAAATGAGGTAAGCCTGAACTATGACTTCGAAAGGACATGCAGCCTAACTTTTTGCCTTATTTCCAAGTTTTAAGTAATCCTTTTCTGCAGCGAGTGAATGCTGAACGTGGAATGTGTTTACTCTCCACCTCTGAGTGAGAACATTCGGGCTGGAGCAGACACATTCAAAACCAAGAACCAATCAATTCAGAGGGAGAAGAAAATGGACTGACATTCAGAATTCATGTACAGCCTCCTGGGATTTATTTTACACATCAGCTACAATCACTCCTTCCTGCTTTTTAAAAAAATACATATTTTTATTGAATTCAGAGAGGAAGGGAGAGGGAGAGCTAGAAACATCAATGCTGAGAATCACTGATCAGCTGCCTGCTGCACACCCCCTACTGGGGACCGAGCTTTTAACTGGGCATGTGCCCCTGACTGGAATCGAACCCAGAACCCTTCAATCTTCAGGCCAATGCTCTATCCACTGAGCCAAACTCGCCAGGGCTCTTCCTGCTTTTTAAATCAGTGATCTGTCATCTTTGTAGTTATTTGGCTTGCAAACTAGTCATTCCTAGTAATTTCTCTTTGAAGTTTATCTAAAAGCTTGCTAAGATTTTCAACTTTGTTCTTTTGTTTTTCATCTAAAAACTCAGACAACTTTATTTGTTTAAACATCAGAAATGTCCTCTGATTTTTATGAAACAATTGTCCATGTAGGGGAATTAAACTCTGACCCTCAAGAAACATGTATTTACATAGAAAAACAAACTCAATATTTTTTAAAACTTATGTTGCCCCTGGAGAGGTAGTTTAGGAATGAATAGCTTTGTTGTAAATGGAGAACCTGAGTTCAGCAACTTCTTCATTTCAGTTCAGTTTCTTCTACTCAGTTAAAGTAAAATTAAAATCTAGTAGCTTTTGTGTAGTAACCTTTCAGTGTTTATTTATCTCTAAATGAGATTACAGATTCTTCTTTATACTTTTCTGTATTTTTCCTTTTTCTTAATCATGAACATATCTTTTTTATTAAATTAACTTAATTTTGAAAAACTCACTTTGTTGATCAAATTTACCAATTTTTAAGTTATTGATAACAGCATCTACCATTTATTAGCTCTTTGGATTTAGAAAAAATATTTTGTTTTTTATTTTATAATAACTTTATTGTGATATGTTTTACATATTATAAAATCCACCAATTTGAAGATATTCATATTCTCATATTCATAGCAGTCTTATTCATGATAGCAAAAAAAGTGGAAACAACACAAATGTTCATCAATGGATGAATGGAAAAACAAAATGTGTTATATACCTACAGTGGGATATTACTTGGCCTTAAAAAAGAGAAAATTTTGACATATGCTACAATACAGATGAATATTGAAGACACTATTCTAAGCAAAATAAGGCAGTCACAACAGGACACATATTGTATGATTCCACTTACATGAGGTACTTAGAATAGTCAAACCATAGAAGAGAACATAGAATGGTGCTTGCCAGGGTTGGGGGAGGGGTTGTCGGGAGTTATTTAATGGGACAGAGCTTTTGTTGGGGAAAATGAGAACGTTCTGAAGGTGAATAGCAATGAGGGTTCAATGTGAATGTGCTTGATGCTGCAGAACCACACTCCTAACAGTGATTAAAATGGCACATTTTGTTATGTATTTCTTATCACAGGTTAAAAAAAAGCAATTTTAGGTGTACAGGTCAAAGACTTTTAGTAACTTTACGAGTTACTAAGTCATAAATCAATTTTAGAACAAACATTTCCATCCCCCCAATGTATAGTTAACCCTGAGGCCCATGTATAGTTAATCTCCACTCCCACCCCCCAGACAAGCACTACGCTATCTTCCGTGTCAATAAATTTCCTTTGCCGGGCATTTCACATGAATGGAATTATGCACCATGTGGTCTCCTGTGTCTGGCTCCTTTCACTCAGCATAACGTCTTTGAAGTCTGTCCATGACGTAGCATGTCGTATGGAAGCTGCTCCTTTTTTATTGCCAGATAGAACTTCACTGTGTGGACATACCTCGTTTTGTCTGCCTATTCATCCATCGATGGATGTTTAAGTTGTTTCCAGTGTGTGTGTGTGTGTGTGTGTGTGTGTGTGTGTGTGTGTGTGTGTTTTCCTCTGCAAAGTAGGTATACTAACTGCATTTTGCAGAAGAAGAAAAGAGAGGTTAAGTAACTTTTCAAAGGTCACCCAGTCCCTAGACATGGAAAAAGGTCTGACTGACCACAGTGGCAGCAGAGTGACTGAGGAGAAAATTTATAAACAGCGTCCCCTGGTTTCTCTGTGGATTCGGCGATTGACTACATCAGGGACGAATACATGATTCTTTAACCAGACCTGATTCTTGAGAATTTGGACTAAGAAATGCAAAGAGGTCAGTAGTCCATCAACTTGAAGGTCTCTGTACCTTTGGGGGATCATGTATATGCAAGAGCAGAGCATTTACACGTGTGTGTGTGTGTGTGTGTGAGATGTGCACGCATGTGCAAGCGCCAGCTAGATAACCTTAGTTCTTAAAGGGTTTCCCGGGCAGAGACCCAGGAGTTCCACAGAACATCCTCTCCTGTGCCCTCAGCGGTCCTCTCCAAATGGCAGTACGGTGCTGAGAAAGCAGAGCAATAGTTAAAAGCTCTTTGGCAAGAGGTCAGAAAGAACTAGGTTTGAATCTTGTCTCTATTATTTTCCAGCTGTGTGACCTGAGGCAAATTGCTCAGTCTCTCAGAGCTTCAATTTCTTCATCTAATGGAGATGATAACATTTACTTCATAAAATTGCTCAGAGGATTACACAAAACAATGAATGTGAAATACTTTGGGTGATGTTTAGCATATACTAGTAATTGATGACCAATAAATGATAATTAATGTATTATAATTTATCTTTCTTTTGAATCTTTATCATTATGAAATTTGCATAACTAAATTAGCAACATCACATTTCTTTTGCTAGTGTTTACATGGTATATACATTTCCATCTTTCTATCTTCAATCTTTCTGTGTCTCAGCATTTAAAGTGTCCCTTATAAACAGCAAATTGTTATTTTTAATCTGGTTTGATTGTCTCTGTCTTTTCATTGGAATGTTTAGTCTATTTATGTTTAATGTAATTACTGATAGAGTTGTGTTTTAGTCCACCACCTTCCTATCGAGCATGACTTTTACTCCTAGAGTGTGGCCCTTCTGGGGTCTTAAGCAAAAGCCCAGGATGTCTGTCAAAGCCCCTCTACCTCAGTGGGACTTGAACCTCTGTCTCCTCACCATTGTGCAACAGCTCAAATCTGTTCAGCTCTTTAGCTTCGCAGCTGCTGTTTCCTGCTGGGTTTCCTGGAGTTCTCACTGTATGCTCATCTGAGAAGTCAGCCAACAGCTTGAAAAGTAGCTGTCTCATGAAGTCCTCTCCATCATTCTCCCTTCGAGTCCCGGCTACGCTGGCAGCCTTCAATTCTGATCTCAGCCCCGTAGGACTGCTGCTTCTGCTATCACCATTCTTCCCCTCCACCCACCGGCACCAGTGATTTGGCAAAATGCCTTCAGGAAAAACCAGGGTGAATGTGAAGATTGCCCAAGACATTTCCCTTCTCTTAGAGGTCACAGCCTCTCAGATCCCCTCTGGACTGGGTGTTCTCCAATTCCTTCACACAGATGCTTTATACATTTCGTCCAACTTTTATAATTATTTTGGCAGGAAGATTAATCTGAGACAAGCCCTTCCCCTATAGCCAGAACCAGAAGCCTTATGCTGTTTCTATTTATTGAGCCCGTCTCCAAACTACCTTAGCATGGACAGCCAACATTTTTGTTGACAGGCAATTGACTGGATCCTAGATCAGTCTGCAGAGAATGGAATGACCTCATAAGTTGGACCCCCAGACAAAACTATGAGATATTTAACTGATATAAGACAGAAGTTTAGGTATTTCTTGAAAGTTATGTGGTCCTGAGAGTACGAAAGAATTCAAGAGACTATTAAGATTCAAGATATTCACATTGCTTAGGATTCTTCTCAAAGGCCCTCAAATGTAGGCCAAAAGGCAAAAAAAATGAAGAACCAATTGAATGAGTGACTTGGTGACAAGGCATACTTCTGAAGGCAGAGTGAAGAACTGGGCAACGGTGTAAGACAAGTTCAGGTGTGTGGCTTTAATTGGAAGGCAGGGAGACGTTTTAGTAAGGATTGAGTTTTAGAAAAATCAGTTGGGGATGTCCACAGGAGAGATGTAATCTGCAGACAAATTGGTACCAAGTCGTAGAGGTCCAGATGGGGTGATGAGGGCCTGACAGGCATATGAGCTAAGAAGTAACAGATTTGAGCAAGAATCATGGTCAATGGGGGAGTCCAGGCGTTGATGGGTGGAGGCTGGGCTCCAACGCCTGTGGGCCAGGCCAGCCAGTGTGCCCTGGACACTGAGACCCACCCACCGGCCCGATGCAGTCTCGTTCTCCAAGGGTCCCTAGCACACCATGTGGCTGGCCTGTTTCCTACTGAGAGAGACGTCCGCAGAGGGAGCGGCAAAGGCAGTGCCTACAGAAGCCTTGGCATAAAGATTATCCTGAGTTACCTGTATGGGAAGAGACCAGGCCGCCTTTGGGCAGAGGTTCTAACGCCTTCCCAGACTCTGTGTGGTGTTTTCCAGGCTCCGTAGACAGGCCGTTGCTCCAGGAAATGACTTGCCCATCCAGACAAGGGCGGCAAACAAAACCCTGGGAGGCCAGCTGGGCAAGGCCGCTGACGAACCCCGAGGGGAGGCAACAGGAAAAGGGACGTGGAGGCAGGAAAAGCAGGGACAGAGCGTGAGGACAGGACGCCCGATGTTCTGCTGCTCTGGCAGATCCAGTCCAGGCGCCACCCCAGGGAGCAGGGAAGGTGGCGTGGACGAAACAACGTTTATTGGATCCGTTTCAGAAACAGGCAGCATGAAAAGTTTTTGGATTTGTGAGCTCACTGGGAGCGTAGAGTGACCGCTTCCTGTCCTTGAACCTCAGCCACAGGAAGATCAACAATGAAAAGGGATCTTCATGTCGTGAAGGGGAGAAAGTGTTAAAACACGCCAGCTACCCCTCCTGCACGCCCTCTGATGGCTGGAATGCCCATGAACATCAATAACGTGTGGACAGGTACAGTCTGAAGTGTTTACTGTGCAAACATCCGGTGTGGACATTAGAGGTGAAACTGGCTAACAGCACTCAGCAAAGTCAAGTTCCCTGGGTCTGGACTGACCCTCCCCTTCACCTGGGAGCGCACGTGTTTCGTTGACCGCTATCTGCATCGGGGCCACTTACTATATGGAAAAGGCATTGAAACACGTATGCAGTGCTAACGTTGTAAACGAAAAAAACAAACCAAAAGCCCACAAACAAACCCAAGCATGGCTAATTACTTTGCCTGGATCAATACAGCCCAGTCCCAAGTGCTCCGTGTGCTAACGGACCGAAGCCATCCATTAAGCACATCCCGTGCTGTTACCTACTGATGTTCCGTCTGCTAACGCACATCCGCCAACGTGTGGATTTTATGCCGCACACCCACCGAGATTTTGGTTGTGTTTGTTTGACGTTCTCAGATCTCCCGTCACTCTCGTGGAAAGATGAACATGAAACAACTTGTTAAAACACAAGCTCCAAATTAGCAGCCACCCAGAGCACAGCTCTGGTCACGGTTTGGATCTCCGCCCGGGAGGGGAATGCTGTCCAGGCTCAGAGGCACTTAGAAGGCCCTTCCCTGCTGGTGGCGAACCTGCCCTCACCCCCTCCCCCCCCGCCATGGCCTCCTCCCACCTCATTCAAAGCCAAGCTGGCTCTTGCCTCTGAGATTTTTATTAACAAACTCTCCAAGCCTAACAGGATACCCAGAAGGTGCCAGAAGGGTCCCAGGGAGCCTTCTCTTCCCTTCTGGAGCTGTTCCGAGTGGGGCCAATAGGCAAAGACAAAGAGAACAGAGGTTCCTGGTGGACAGAAACCCAGCCCTGGCAGCAGCGGTAAGGAGACAGCACGCTACCAAAGGCATTTGGAGGCCTCAGGGGTTAGAAATTCCAGGCATTTGAATTCCCTGTATTCACAGGGAATGAACATCTCTCCAAAAGGTCCTATATACTCCTACCTTACTCTCCCCCCTCGCCCCCCACAGTAAAGCACCGAGACATTCCATTGCTACAGCCTCTGCTCAGGAGGCAGCTGTCTCCCTACCTCACTGCGGCTCCTCCTACAAACCATGACACTCACAAACACAGGCCATTCTGGATCCCAGCCCAGCTGCTTCCGGAGTTCTGCAGCCCGTGAGCCCTGCCCACGGCGGATCCCTTTCACCCCCCAAATGCTTCGTCCCCTTTCCTGGAGGCTGCTGAAGACACACTCCATTGGGAAGGAGCAGTGCGAGACCCTCTGTGCAAATATTCGCAAACAATGGGTTTTGAAACGACGCACATTTTAAAAATTCAAGTCAAATCCAGGAACAAGACTGGTTGGTATCAGCCAGCCCTTCGGCCCTTCACCCACAACAGGAGAACGGTCAGTTTCTGACGTCAGAGAGGGATGAAGGCACCAGCAACGCCCCCAGGGAGGCTGGTTCTGTGAGCGTGGGAGGAAGCCTGGGGGGAAATGCAGAGGCTTCATCCAACCTGGTGGCTTCCGGGATGTGACGTAGGGGACCCTCAGCACCAGGGGGCAACTCTTTCCCTGTAATCCTGAAACTAAAAGGAGGAAGGCGCTTTCCCAGGGCCCTGCTGGATAGGGGCTGCGTCTCTGTCCACTCCCCACAGACAGGGAAGGAGAGGTACCTTTTCACCCACACACCTCTGCATCACCAGACCCAGAGGGGAACTCCCGCACATCCTTCTGGGCTCTAGGCGTGGCCCAGACAGCCTCCTGCCACAGCAACACCACGGGCACCGGGCTGTGTCCTTGGGGGGCATTGGGCAGTCCAGGATCTGAGGGGGGAAGCCCAGAGATGAAACCCGGGTCAGGCAGGCCAGGCTGGAAATCAGAAAGTGGACACCAGGCCGCTGGGTCTGCGTGGCTGCAAACAGGTGGTCACAGGCACAAAAACGGAGAGCTTGACAACAGGGATCCCCCCCGGGCACTCAGACTAGGCTTGTCCCCAAGAAGACACAAGGCAGCCTTGTCCCCAAGGAAGAGCCCGCTGGTGAGTCACAGGATGGGGCTGTCCTCATGCTGGCTGCTGGGCAGAGCTGGGAGGTCCCCCGGTGGGCAGTCAGCTGAGGGAGGCACAGTTGGGCTCCGAGTCCTCGGGGCAGCCCCCGGCCACCTCCTCCAGCTCCTCGGGGCCGTCGGTGATGCTGGGCTCGCTGGAGCACTGGCGGTGGGGCGGCGAGAAGCGGGGCGGCAGGAGCAGGCACTGGTCCTCAGCCCCGGGCTCCTCGCCTAGGCCCGAGTGCATCATGGTGGCCATGGCCAGCAGCTGGATGTCCGAGTGGGCGTTGGCCACCGTGTGCCGCCGGACGCTGCCACACTTCTCCAGGTAGGCCTCCCCCTCCTGCTCCGTCAGAGGGGTCAGGGCCATCTCATTCAGGGGCCGGCCGCCGGTGGCCATCGGGGAGGCATAGTTCAGGACCGTGACCTTGGGCCGGACCCGGGAGTGGCGCCTGGCTGCAAGAGAGAAAGCAACAGAGGCTGTCATGGAGGAGGAAATAGCGTGGGGGGGGGGCCGAGGGGGTGTCAAAAACTCCTAATCAGTGAGGAAGAATGACTAGGGGGCAACGTGCCGAGGGGCCACCAAGACCGAAGGATCTATGCAGCCTGTGGCAGAGGCGCTCTCGGAAGGCTGGAGGCACCGTTTCTGTAATGTTCCCACATTTTTTACAATCGCCATGCATTACTTTTATGATCACAAAAGTCGATACCTATAAAACAGAAGCAGCAGGGAGTTCAAAGCAGCAGCAACCCCGTTAAAGAACCAGCCTTTAAAGATGCCCTTGAACACAATTCATGTCTCTCCCACTGCTGCCAAAAGCAAGCACCTGAGATCGGCCATTGAAAGACCCCGTGTTGTGGCCCCAACTCTACAAGCAGCCAGGCTGGAGGTGGGGCTGGGCTGTCCGCTGAGCATTCCCTACGTGCAGGCCCAGGAAGAGGAAAGAGCTAGAACAGAAGCTGGGCCCAGGACACAGGGGATTTGGGGGTATAGGGGACAGATGTGCCGGACGGACCCAGGCAGTATCTCTGGAAGAAATGGGAGTTCATTGGATGATATCCAGGGGCCCCAACCTGGTAGAATGAGCCAGGAAAGGTGTCTTGCGCGGTTGGGTGCCTGGAAGTCGCCCACCTCTCTGACGCCGTTAGTCCAGCAGCCCAAAGCCCTGGGAAGGTTAACGGGCAGCAAACTGACAAGAGAGGCCTGCCGGGCTGCTGCTGAGAGCTGGAGCCAGAGTGAGGTGGGCAGCCTGGAGGAGGGGGTCCCCATGACTCCCGCAATAGACACTTCCTAACATGTGAAATGCTGCGCTCACAGCAGGAGAAAGAGAAGCATACATGTGATGTGGGGCCTGCCACAGCGGCTTGAGCCCAGTGCTTGTGTGTGTGTGTGTGTGTGTGTGTGTGTGCACGTGCGTGGTGGGCAGCTGTCTCAGGGGCAGTCATTAACTGAGCACCTATTACGTGCTAGGTTCTGTATCAAAGAAGAGCGTGCTTCACCGACATGAATGAGCCCATTTTGTAGAAAAGGAGCCTGAGGTTGAGATCTACATTCAGGCCCAGACCACCAGCAGAGCTCCCGTTGTGACCACTGGGAGGCCCCAACTCAAATACTATTAACACAAGTCAACACGGCACTCCGGGGACTCAGAGACGTCCTGCAGAGGGCTCAGCACGTGGCCTGGGGTCCCGGAGAGGGAGGTAGAGGCACACTGGGAATGGTCCCTGGGGCCAGGCCACCTCTAGCTGGGCCCGTAATGCCGGCAGGTGGCAGCTCTGCCTGGGTCCTGCCCTAAGGCAGGGCAGCTTCTTTCTCCGTGGTGCTCAGCTCAGAGAGGTTGTTTAACTGACTCCAGGCCACACAGCTGAAGCCAGCCCTGTCGTTTCCAAGGCCCTTCTCCTTCCTTGGCTGGCCCCACCTCTCTCCTCACTGCTGCTCTCTGCCTTCCATGCGATGACTCACCCAAGAGGCCAACCGCTCTTCCTTCTGCTTTCTGGGCAAAATGTTTTGGTTCTCAAGACGGGGTGTGGGCAGAGCCCAGACCACAGGGGCCGCTGGGCTGTGTCAAGTCCCCTGGGAAGACAGTGTTTGCTCGCTAAACTCCCACCAGACTCCAGAGGCAACCCCAAGACAAATGTCAGCTGCCTCCCCAGTGGGGTCAGCCCCCAAAGGCGCCTCCCCTCGACCGCTTGGGAGGCCTTAAAACTGATGGAGGCCCGGAGCTGACAGACGCTCCCACACTGTCGCTGTTTGCTTTCTCTTACTTGTCTTCTTCACACCAGGGAAGGCCAGGCCCTGCCACTCAGAGGAGAAAACCTCCCAAGTAGCGACTGATGAAGCTGTCAGTGCCCCCAGGGCCTGGGGCCCTCTGAGCAGGGTGAGGGGCTGGGTCCCGCCCCCTCCGTTGGCACCTACCTCCAGGCCGCCTCCTGCCTATCACACAGGGTGGGGGAGGGGAGGCCTCTTTCCTTCCTCCCGCACCAGGCCCCCACCCCCTCCCCGTGAGCTCTGGCATAGGTTCCCTCTGCACAGAGCCAGTGATGGCAGCTCCTTTCACACCCCAGAGAGAAGAAAGAGGTGAGGCGCTCCCTGGCCCTTTGTTGGGGACTCGGTTCCCAGCCTTTGATCTGCAGGGCTCACCGGCTGGGCCCCACGGGAGGGGCGGCCATAATGCGGGCATTGTGACCCTGCACACCAGGCCACTGTGGGCGTCCCCGCCAGGCCCCAGCACCTGAAGCCCTGAATGCCTACTTGTCAGGAAGAGAACTATGGTATCTGGAGGCAAAGCCCCCTCCCCCCCCTAACTGGAGACACAGTGTGGGAGGGATGGGGGAGGCCAGGGCTTTTGTGTTTGCTCAGAGGGCCCTGGAAGTAGCCGGGGCAGCGGCCTGGAAACTTTGGGAATTCTACAGAAAGGCAGGGTGAGGGCTGGGTCCTGACAAATCGGCCTATTTAAGATTTCACTGCCCCAGAAAAATGACGGCTTTGGAGGGAGACACACACACACACAACCCATCACGGCCTCCGACTCATCTTTTCTCTGAAGCGAGCCTTGTACATCCAGGGAATGAGGCTTGTTCCTCAAGCCCATGGGCCTGGCTGGCAGAGAGCGAGAGCGAGAGCGAGAGAGAGCGAGAGAGAGAGAGAGAGAGAGAGAGAGAGAGAGAGATCCCAAGAATCCCAGATCAAACATGTAAAAAAAACCACTTCCCCAGCCCTGGTCACCTCCCCTCTTGAGTGAAGTTTCTTAATGACTCTGAGACCCAGGTAACCACAGTCCCCACCCCCAGCGGGTTGTGCCAGGATGAAAGGAATACATGCCAAGCACCTGGAATGTGCCAGGCATTTGGTAAGTGGTGGCTTTTCAGATGACTATCCAGCTGCCCTTGACCGCTCCCACCCCTAGCCAGGCCCCAGGACCATGGCAAAGCCCTCCTGTGGGGACAGGCTCTCTCACGCCCAACGCCTCTCCTGGGTCCTTACTACCTCAGGGTCATCGCAACACTGCTCTCCCAGGGGCAGGATAAATGTCATCGTCTCCATTTTACAGAGGGGAAGACTGAGGCCGGGAGTCCTCGCAGTCTGGAAAGGAGTGTCCCCAGTAAGGAAGGGCACTGCTGTGGCCAGCTTAGATTGACAGTAGCCAGAGGCTGGAGGGGAAATGTCTGGTCTCAGATGGGTCTCGGACTAAGGGAGGAGAGGGAAGGACCCCTCCTCAGCTGCCCCGCAGTGAAATCACGGCTGTCTCCTAGGAGTAGCCAGGGGTGAGGGGGTGAGCGGGGGGTGGGGGGGCAGGTGGATGGAGCATGTGGGAAAGCTGGGCAGTGCACCAGCTTGGGGACTTGGGAGCCTGGCTCCATTCGCCAAGTGCCCTCAGTCCTCGTTTCCCTCACCCGTGAAATGGGAACGATGGTGCCTCCGCTGTGGCCCAGTGTCCAGCCACCCAGCCTTCCCTTGCCACCAGCCACTTTGCAACTCCGAAGCAATTTCAGTTCCTCAAATGCTGCACCCTCCTGCTCTCCACCCCCACCCCAAAACCCTCCCGAAGATCCTCCCCTTTGCTTTGGGGACAGGCTGCCTTTCCTGTTTACTCAGCTAACTCATATGCATCCTAGAGGTCCCGGCAGATATCGCCTCCCCCAGGGAGCCTTCCCTGATTTCCCCGTCCAGGTAAAGTCCCCCAGTGGTGGGGAACCAACGCCCTTGGACTTCCCCACTCGGAGCACTTGTACACAGATGAGTCGTCAGCTATTGATTGTGACTTCCTCACCTGACCGTGCTCACCAGAAGGCAGGGGTGGGTCAGCTTTGGTCAGGGATAGACCTGCAGCACTTCGCAAGGTGCCTGGACAGGGTCTCAGCACGCCCTTGCTGGAATAACACCACAAAAGTAATCCAAAGAGGGTCATTTCCTCCCTCTGAGACAACACCCCGGGAGCCAAGGGTGGTCCTTGGTTCAAGAATGAATCCTCCTGCCTCTGCTTTCTAATTTGACAAAAGCATGTACTGTATTACTTTAGCTGGAAATCTGGAGCTACGCCTCTTAGAGTAAGCCCTGCACTGAACAAACTTCTGGGTCTACCCTTGTTCCTGGCTCTAGGCCCAGCGATGATGGATGGAGTCCAACCTGCTGGCATCCTGACATCTGCCTGGATCCCCCACCCCGCCCCGTGAGGTGAGCCCGTGGGCCACCCGAGCAGGAAGCTGGGCTCCAGGAAGGGTGCGGCCACAGGGCGCCCAGGCACCGCTGGGAGGGCAGGGTTCCTTCAGCTGTCATTTCTACTCCGCCTCCTCCAGCTCCTGGGTGGAATGAGTAAGTGATGAGCGAGCCAGGGAGGGGGGGACCTGGCAGGCAGCAGACTGGGGCAGCACCCCGTCTGCTCTGCGGTGGCTGTGGTTAAGCTCATGTCTCCAGAGAAACACGAAGGGGTGGTGAAGACCGCGGCAGCCCTGCCTCTCTCTGCAGAAGAGGCCCGGGAAGGGGAAGACCTCTCTCTCTCTCTCTTTCTCTCTTTCTCTTTCTCTCTTTCTCTGCAGGGGAGGCCCGGGAAGGGGCAGAACCCTCTCTCTCTCTCTCTCTCTCTCTCTCTCTCTCTCTCTCTCTCTCTCTCTCTCTCTCTCTCTCTGCAGGGGAGGCCCGGGAAGGGGCAGAACCTCGCTGGAGGCTGCCCCTCTGCTTTGTGCTCTGAGGGCAGCTCCAACTCCAGTCAGGCAAGGAGAGGGGCAAAAGGTCCTCAACCCAGGGAATCCTTTCCCGGCCCTGCACCCTCTGTGGGTGCTGGTCGCCCTGGCCTCGGGGTACAGATGCCATCCATCTAACACACATGTTTGAGTGCCTACTGTATACCAGGCACCATTCCAGTTACTGGAGATAGAACAACCAACAAAAAGTTCCTACATTTAGGGAACTTTTGTTTCTGACAGTAACTGAACCATCTTTCACGATAAAAATGCCTTATTATGGAGCTATTTCCCTATCTAGACGGAGGTCGCACTGAAAGAACAAATCCGACTCTATCTTCTCCAGGGGGCTTGTTACCGAGCCTGACGCTCACTAATGCTAACTTTCCAGACACCAGAAAACGGCCCCAAAAGGGTTGGTCCCCAAATCCAACCTTTCCTTGGTGCACAGGCCCTGGCGGTACCTACAGACACGGAGCCGGGAGCAGAAGCTCCCCCGCATCTGACCACACGTGCAAAAGAGTGGCCTCATGTTTCCAGGTGATTTCAGAGGGAAATCCACCCCGGGCGGTTTTTCCACTCAGTGGCAGCGGGTGCACTTCTGGTAGCAGATCCAGGAGACATGAACGTGGCAGGCACAAGGGAAAGATCAAAACCACGGATCAGAGATGCGGACCAGACAAGCACAGAGGGGGCCCCCGGGGGGAATCCCAGAGTGGGGAGAAGGTTACCAAGACACAGGCCAGTGGGGAAGAGTGAGGGTGAATGTGCACACATTTGCACAGGCCTGCATCCGAAGCAACAGTCCCCGCACATCTCTGTGGCCGGTAGCATTATCATCAAGGCCCCGGGCAGCTCGAGAGCGGTGGCCCTTACCCAGCGTGTACGTGGGGCCCGAGACGCCGCGGTCCTCGCTGACGCCCAGGAAAGGAGAGACCACTTGCTTCACCAGCTCCTCCAGCTGCAAACAGCCCTCGCTGGGGCCCGTGGGCTCATGAACACTCTGGAAACAAACATCCAAGAGGGGCAAAGGTCACTCAGCGTCGCCAAGGCCAGCGGGCCCTCCGGCCACGTCCAAGGCAGTGGCCCCAGCAAGCAGGTCCCTGTGGCTGGAACGCAGGGAACCAAGGCCTGCAGCCCGAGGCACATGTCATGGGTCCCCGTGATCAGAACGGTGTGTGGAGGTGCCATGGCGCCTCTCCCCCGGGTCCCACCAATGCAACCTGGGCGGACGGTCCCCACCCCGGCTCCGAGGTTGAAGATTGGCCCCAACCAAAGGAATCCCACCTCCATGGTCACACTCAGCATGCAGGCTCTTTCTAGAAGCAGGTGACACCTTCAAAGCACAGAGGCCTCCCACCAAGCCGAGGAAGGCGACAGTCTCGTCATCTCCCTCTACAGACGAGGAAATGAAGGCCCAGGGAGCTTAAGCAAGTTGCCCAGGAGAACACAGCCGGTCTATGGCAAAAACCCAAGAATGGGTCCTACCGGTTTGGCTCAGTGGATAGAGCGTGGGCCTGCGGACTAAAGGGTCCCAGGTTCGATTCCAGTCAAGGGCACATGCCTGGGTTGCAGGCTCGATCCCCAGTAGGGGGCGTGTAGGAGGCAGCGATCAATGATTCTCTCTCATCGTTGATGTTTCTAATTCTCTCTCCCTCTCCCTTCCTCTCTGACATCAATAAAACAAAAACAGAAAATACAGGAATGGAACCCAGGCTGTCTGGCTCCGAGCATATCTTCCTGCCACTTGTGAACAGGCTAGAAAAGAAAGGGGGACCGAGTATGAAAAAGTCCAGAGCAGCAGAAGAAAGGGAGTCACAGTGGAACGAGATGCGTGTTGAGCCCCAAGATGAAGAGGCGGTTCCGAAAGCCCAGCATGACTGGCGTCCTCAGAGCCCAGGCCAGAGCAAACACCAGCTGAAACAATGACCACAGCCGCCAGATCCGGAAAGGAGCCAGAAGTGACCAAGGTTTTCTAGAAAACCAGCAGACTCCTAGGGGACGCAGCTGATCCCTGGAAAGGATACCAAGCCGTGCTCTGTGGCCCAGGGGCTGCCGGGGAGCAGAGAGGTAAGGACCATGGGTGCGGTGCTCAGCCCACGGGCCGTCCTGTCAAATTCTCAAAGTGGAATGGATTTTAAATCACCCTCCCACCCGGCAAAGCCCAGTGCAAAATGAAAACGCGGGGCCCCTTGTTCAAAAATTAAGAATTTCAAGATGGTGCCCAGATGGTGTGGCTCCGTGATTGAGCATCTTCCCAGGCACCAGGAGGTCTCTGGTTTCATTCCCGGTCAGGGCATGTGCCTGGGTTGTGAGCTTGATCACCAGCAGGGGGCGTGCAGGAGGCAGCCAATTAACCCTTTGAGTGCCAACCAATAACCTAGGAACTGTGCTAAAATTGCCAAGGCGTTTTTGCTGATTTTACAGCAGTTTAGGAAAAAAATTATGAATCGCAAGTAAATGAAGTTACATATTCAAAAACGTAAGGAAACCTTTACTGCATTGACATATTTAGCAATATCATCATCATTAATAAAAGCAGACTTAGAACTGGACGCCATTTCGAAGCTTTGATAGCGCTCCCGGCACTCAAGGGGTTAATGCTCTCAAATCAATAAAAACCTATTTAAAAAACAAGCAAAACAGTCTTCTGGGCTAACCCCAGAGAGCCGAGCCCAGCCCCGAAGGGCCGAGCCTAGCCCTAAGAGCTGAAGCAAGTCCCGAAGGGACAACCTAGTGCCTAAGAGCGCAGCCTAGTCCCAGAGGGCTGACCAAGTCCTGAAGGGCGGAGACCAGCCCCCAGGGGCCTAGCATAGCCCCAAGGAGTCGCTTCGAGGCCTGAGGAGGTAAAGCTAGCCCCTGACAGGTGACCCTAGCCCAGAAGGGCCCAACCTAGCCCGGGAGACTTGAGCCTAGACCTGAAAGGCAGAGCCAAGCCCCTCGGAGGCCTGACATGGTCTCCCTTCTGGCTGCTGTCTTTTTAGGAAGCCCACCTGCCCCAGGAACCTTCCAGGAGCGCTGGTCTGGCTTGAGCTAGGTCGCGGTGGGTTCTTGCTGTTACTTGTAACCCCTGACTCCCTGACAGAACAGGGGAGGAGGGGAGGGTGCCCACTGCCTGAATGACTGGACTGCGTCTCCCTCCCACCGGGACCCCAGCACAGAGCCCAGCGCCACGGACCTCAGAGATGCTCAGGGGCTGTCCAGCAACTGGAAAATGAGCTAAGGGACATGAACGACTAAAGGGCACTACACTAAGCTAAGGCGCTCTGGTCATTCGGTTCCTTCCTTCCCCCTTATCCACAGCGGCCGTCTCTCTCCTTCTTTTCTTCCCTCGGCCTTGGGGTCGCATCTTCCCCGGGGCCTCACCTGCAGGATGAGCAGCATCTGGACGATGGATGGGGGCAGCTGGGACGGGCCCAGCAGCAACAGGTCGCCCAGCTTCACCTTCAGCAGGACCAGGTCACGGAAGCCCAGCAGGGAGATCTGGCGGATGGTCAGCTCCTGGCCCTGGGGGAGAGAAGAGGCAGTGTTGGGAGGAGAGAGCTCCCTGGACCTGCCACCAGCCACATGGGTGATGTCAAAGAGGCGGGACTTGGCCTCCATCCTTCAGAGCGAAAGCTTTGCTTAACATAAGGTGCGGCTGGACCCGCCTAAATAACCCACAGGTGATACAGACGCATATCCTGGGGGCCATGCTGTCCCGGTGTCCCGTGAGGGTCAGAAAGAAGGAAGAGAGAGGCAGATGGGAGAAACAAGAGTGAAGATCACCACCTCTTCCCCACATTCAAGGCTGCTTCCTCAACTTCATCCGTCAACTATTTGAGCGCCAGTCGCATGCCAGGCGAAGGAGGAAAGCATGAGACCTGTTAGATCAGCGGTTCTCAACCTGTGGGTCGCCACCCCTTTGGCAGTCGAACGACCCTTTCACCGGGGTCTCCTAAGACCATCCTGCATATCAGGTATTTACATTACGATTCATAACAGTAGCAACATTACAGTTATGAAGTAGCAACGAAAATAATTTTATGGTTGGGTCACAACATGAGGAACTGTATTTAAAGGGCCAGAAGGTTGAGAACAACTGTGTTAGATTCATATAAATGCAAGTGACTCAGGAAGAAAAAGAACTGGGGGAGTAGAAGGAAGGGACTTGTTCAGCCACGTGGGCTGGGGACAGAGAAAGAAAATAACAGCTAACAATCCTAAGAACTGACACTAAGCTCTGACCAAGGCTAGGCATGATTCTAGATATTCTTTATGTAAAATGAACACCTATGACCACCCTTTGAGAGAGGTACTATTATAAAACCCACTTCAAGGTGAAAAATCCTAAAGCCCATACAGCTGGATGGCAAACCTAAACTTTTTAAAAAATATATTTTTATTGATTTCAGAGAGTAAGGGAGAGGAAGAGATAGAAACATCAATGATTAGAGAGAATCATCGATTGGCTGCCTCCTGCACGCCCCCGAATGGGAATGGAGCCTGCAACCCAGGCATGTACCCTGACCGGGAATCAAACCGTGACTTCCTGATTCATAGGTTGATGCTCAACCACTGAGCCACGCCGGCCAGACTAAACCTAAACTATTTGATTTTGGAGCTCCTGAAGTTTGCCAAAACAGAAAGGGAAAAAAGGGCCCATGTCCCAGGCTCTCCTTTGCACATATATACACAGAACACTCCAAAAAGCAATTGCTCTCAGTAGAGACAAAGGTATCATTCGAGTATCCCCTGCCAATAGCACATGGGTTCCCACCCTTCAAGACTACCAAGGCTTGAGAAAGTTTAGCATTTCTTATAAGTCCTTAGGAAGATTTTACAGAAACATGGGCAAGAGTGGTGTGGCCAACCCTGCATCCCTCTACCCTCCAGTCCCAAGAAACACACACACATAACGCCACCCACCCCTTCCAGGCCCAGTTCCACCACCCCCTGGACTGCCTTCCCTGACCGCCTCACTGGCAGTGGTCCACCCCCTCCCCAATCTTTTCCAAGGTCCTGTAGTTTCTGTGTTTTGCATCATGCCCCAGCACTTGGCACTGACCACTTATCTAGTAGGTATCTGCCCTCACTTTATCTCCTAGAGCCCTGTCAGTTTGCAAAGTTCCACCCCCTTGAGCACAGCAGGCGCTCAGAAACACAGCTGTCCAATGAGGAGTAGGTCTGGCAGACACCACAACCCACAGGGCGTTGTGAGAAGGATCCAACTGGACTCACAGACACCTCAGAGGGTGTTACTACCAATAATGAGCACCCCTAAGTCAGGGGTTCTCAAAGTGGGGTGTCTGGACCAGCAGCAGCAGCAGCACTTGGGAAATTAGGGGGAAGTGGACAGGAGCAAACCCAATTGTTGCCAGATCTTACAATCTTTCAAGAGAAGCGGGTGGTCCCAGCCTCAGACCTGCACAGCTGGGCTCCTCTAGGCCCCCTTGCGACTGTGTCAGGACAATGCCCACCCAGATCCCACACACCCCATCCTAAACCCATCTGGGCACCCTCACCTGGGATTTTTTCACGCCCAAATGGTCCTAAGAGAGACCCAGGACGGCAAACCCCCTGCAGTGGGGTGGCCAAGTAAAACACAAGGTGTCCAGTTATATGTGAATGATTCTCTAGTCTATGTCTCAGACCTTGTGTTGTTTATGTTGATCTGAATTCCAGATTTAACTCAGCATCCTGTATTTTCATTGGCTAGATCTGCCCACCCTACCTCCCAGGACTGCCTTCTTAAGACACACTGCTGGCCGAGGGGTGACCACAGCAGGGAAGGGAGACGCTTCTGAACACGGGGTGTGGGAGGAGGGGACTGAGCTGTCCACATCAATGCTCTCAGTCCTCTCTCAGGGGAGCAGGACGAGCTGGAAATGCGGGGAGGAGAGCTGTGGGCTGCAGGCTGGGGGTTTCCACCACAATTGTCAGGAGCAGGCCCAGAATGGGAGATGGACTCCACAGGCATAACCTCCCAATTTTTAAACATTTGACAAATAGTTCAAAGAATTCCAGGTTCCTTTAAAACAGCACTCAGAGCTAACAAAGCACGTGGGTCACTACCTCTGGCACCAGGCAGTTCCCACCATGGCTAACGGTGGGGTGGTGGCTGCGCCCATTAGCCCGAGGAGACAGGACCCTG
Organism: Myotis lucifugus; assembly: GCF_000147115.1. Lineage (NCBI taxonomy): Eukaryota > Metazoa > Chordata > Mammalia > Chiroptera > Vespertilionidae > Myotis > Myotis lucifugus. The sequence goes on along the minus strand of NW_005871336.1, from coordinate 285,576 downwards.
AACCCGGGGGGCAGGAGTGGGGCAGTGCGCATGGCAGCGCAGGGCTGTGACTCCTGGGTCCACCCGCCTTAGGGGGTGTCCGTGCTGACCTGGCACTGACCAGCCCTGCAGCAGGGTGGCGGGAAATAAGTGGGAGAATGAGCCGAGGTCACAGAAGGAGGCACCTCTGCTCTTTCTGCCTAAATTCCTCCCTTTGCAGGAGACGAAATGGAGCTACGTTCCGAGAAGTGAGATGGGTTTGCCCAAACCCCACGAGATCCCGAGTCGGGGTTCTTTCTGCCACGTGGTCTTCAGGAACCCTTGTGGAGGGCAAGGAACACCACTCCTTTCCCACAATCTGGGAGCAACAGGGAAGTTGCTTAAAAATCGGGCTTCAGAGAAAGGGGGGGAGAAAGGGAAAGAAAAGGAAGAGTAAGAAGCAGGCCACTCCAGGAATATACGGACATTCTCCAAACCAAGAGGGCGACGCCGGCCTACGAATAGCTCCCTCTGCAGGACCTCCTCTTTGCTGGAGATTACGTGCTAAGCATGGAACCAAGCACCCCGCAGAGACCTCCCAGTCCTTAGCCAACTCAGGCTCCCAACCTCCTGTCCCCCCCCCCCCCCCCCCCCCCCCGTTCTAGGGGGGTGGAAGGGGGAAAAGGCCCGCCCAGGGTGTTTCCGGGGAAAATAACCCTAAAGGGGGAAAAATATAGCCCTGCCGGGGGGGGGGGGGGCACCACAAAAAAAGGGCCCCGAGTTTTGCGCAAACCCCTAGGCGTTTTTTTCCTCTACCGGGGGGAAGGGGGAGGGGGGAAAAAAAAAAAAAAAATTGTTTTTTTTTTTTCGCGGAGAGGAGGGAAAGAACATTTCCATCCCTTTGCGCAATTGGGTAGAGGCGGCCCTTTAGGGAAAAGGGGG
>NW_005871336.1:276212-284576 GCF_000147115.1 Myotis lucifugus | reverse complement strand
TCTCAGTGAAGAAGTGGTCGCAGAATTCAGGCAGAATCATCAAAGAGATTTTCTCCTACATGAGGCGAGAAGGAGGGGGAAGAAAGAAAAGAACTTGTCATTGCGATTTTCACCTACACGGGGGCGAGAAGACGTGGAGGGGGAAGAAAGAAAAGAACTTGTCATTACTTGCAGGAAAGGCCAGAAGACAGTTCCATCCATTGGAGCATGAGGAGAGGGGGGCGCAGGGGACGAAGGCCCCTCACCTACATTTGATCTGTAAGGTGTTACTACAGTAACCACGGGGTTGGATGGAAAGACTCAACTGGAAATATGCAAATATGCCTTCTGGCCCGAACCCAGAAGAGGGAGCTGAATATTGAAAATCATATAACAATTGTTATTATCATGAGGTTACAACATTATCAGTCCCTGTGCTAAATTACTCATCCATGAGACATCTCATAAGTAGACTCTATTACCCTATGATACAGGCTCAGAGAGGTCAAGTACCTGGCTCAAAGTCACACAGCAAAAAGGCAGAGTCGGGATTCCAGAACCGTGCTCTTGAGCAACATAAACAGGGCAAACCCTGTCCTCGCTTATATATTGCTTTGGTTGTTGTTTTTTGATCGCTAAGACAATGGCTTTTTATTCTGGATTTGAGCTGTCAGTTGAGGGAGGTGGAAAGAGGGCCGAGAAACTGTCACCTCCACCCACTGCTTTGCAGCATTTCGGTCACTTGTGGGACACAGGACCCGTATCCCGAGGCAGGGCCTACTCTCACCCCTGGGATCAGGGAGCCTGAGCCGTGGCCATGCACCACCCCCCGGCTAGATGACAGGGGTCACCCAGTGCCACCGGAAGGCTGTGTGAGGAACTTTGCACCTGCCGGAAAGGCGGGCGGCGAGGCTGAGAGGGGCCTGCACGGTGGCTGCTGTTTAATGACCCAGATAACAGAGCTGATTGGGCACTGTCTTTGCTCATCTGAGGCAGAGAAACTGGGTCAACCAAGATTAGACACCGAGAGCTGCGTTTGGCCCAACACCGCCAGTTGCACTGAACTGATACAGAGCTCCATGTAGTACGTTCCATCTATTAGTTTAATGGACAATAAAAGTAGTGGCTGGGAGAGAGAACAGAGCAAGGGCATGACCGGCGGCTAGCAGGGCCAAAGGCATGCAGATCTGGAAAGGTCAGTGTGAGATGTAAGCAGGAGAAAATGCAAACCCCTAGCGCCCTCCCCTTTCCCTGGCACAGCGCTAATTACACTCTGTTGGGATCGCTTATGCTTGTTTTACTTCTCTGACTCCACCAGGATGGGAGTGAGTGCCTGGGCTTCTTCTGTCCTGCTCACCACTATATTTCTAGTGCTTAGCATGATAAATCAATTTCTAGACAACTTGGAATGAATGAATGAATGAATGAATGAATGAATGAATGAATGAATGGCAAGTGTTAAGTGTACAGGGTTGTGGGGTTGTTTTTGTTGTTGTTTTTATATGCTTTTATTGATTTTCAGAGAGAGAGGAAGGGAGAGGGATGGAGAGATAGAAACATCGGTGAGAGAGAAACATCATCGATCGGCTGCCTCCTGCATGCACCCCTACTGGGGATCAAGCCTGCAACCTGGACAGATGCCCTGACCGGGAATCGAACCCTGACCTCCTGGTTCATAGGTCGATGCTCAACCACGAGCCATGCCAGCCAGGCGGTTGTGGTTTGTTGTTTTTTTTTTGCAAACACTAGGGCTGGTGAGTGGAGGGAGGTTACCATTTAACCCAGATATGGGACAGGATAGAACAGGACTTCATGATTCTTCCAACACTCTCCTTTGCTTAAAGAAAACCTCCATAATGTGGGCCTCTTGGCCAGGGGGAGTTTGTTTCCCGCTGTGTCATCATCGTCTTCTATATTCCCCTCAGCCTCTAGCCCTCACTCTGTGGGTTTTATTTCAGCCCCTCCCACTCACCAGGTTTCCTCGTGCCTCAGGGCCTTTGCAGGGGCCAGTCCCTTTGCCCAGACTGTCTTTCCCTCCACTCTCTGCCTAACCTACATCTGTTTATCTTTGTAGTTTCTGCTCCAACATATATTTTTATTGATTTCAGAGAGGGAGGGAGGGGGAGATAGAAACATCAATGATGAGAGAGAAGCACTGATAGGCTGCCTCCTGCACGTCCCTTACTAGGGATCGAGCCCGCAACCCAGGCATGTGCCCTGGACCACAGGAAAGTGGTCAAATCCTCCTACTATGGATGGCACGATATTCTTAGTACTAGCCTAGCTGCAGTTTTACATTTGGTGATGATTGGATTAATATCTGTCTCCACTACCAGGCCATGAGTGCCACAAGGGCCTGTAATCCTAGGACGGTTTTGTGCACCCCTGTGTCCCCAGCACCTAGGAGAGAACCTGGTGGATAGAAGATAATCAATACATGTTTGACTCAGTCCATCAGCATCCTCTTTTCAAATGCAGGCTATGCTAGTTCTCTGCAGGAACGAGTCAGCCCGGAACCTAAAACCAAGGTGAACCCCCACACCCAGATGAATGTGCCTCCAAGGAGAAGAGGCTGTTCTAGCTCCTCACTGACAGCCCTTAGGCCAGTGATGGCGAACCTATGACACGCGTGTCAGAGGTGACACACGAACCATTTTTTTGGTTGATTTTTCTTTGTTAAATGGCATTTAAATATATAAAATAAATATCAAAAATATAAGTCTTTGTTTTACTATGGTTGCAAAGATCAAAAAATTTCTATATGTGACACGGCACCAGAGTTAAGTTAGGGTCTTTCAAAATGCTGACACGCCGAGCTCAAAAGGTTCGCCATCACTGCCTTAGGCTAAGCCTTCAGTACAGACAAGCAGAGGCCCCCCTGCCCTGAAGGAAGGGAGGTGAATCCTGCAGGTCGATGCCGGACCTGCCGGCGCCTGTCTGCTCCCCTTCCCCACCCAGACGGAACGCTCGTGGGCACGTGAGGCCATCCCTCAGCCCCGCAGCCGGAAGGCGCCTGTCCCGGGAGCCTGGGCCTAATTGCTGGCTGCAGACTCCGGAGAGGAATGGAGGCTTTGGAACGTGTTCAGAAAACAACCTCAGACAGACACACGGTAGCCCCGGGGAAGCAAGAGTTCAAGGAAGGAGGTGGCGTCACCTCCAGAAACAGCCCCCACGTCAAGGACTTAGCTCCCTGCCAAGTCCTCCCTGGATGGAAGGTTCTAGATGACTCTCTTAGAAAACTCTCCTGGAATGCACCATGAGAGTTTAGATCACCAGAGGTCCGGAGGATAGGTACGGGAAACGTCTTCCAAGTCAAGGTCACTAAAGCTCAGGAGGGAGGCTGCGAGTCACATGGCACATCCCTCGACAGAACGCCTCTGCCCTTTCTGCGGCCAGAAGGCGGTGTGGATGTATATTAGCAAAAAGGTCAATGAAGTGCAGTCTGTTCAGCGATAGGAAGGGTCCTCTCAGTCTTTTCCAAACTCTATTTCAGAGCAAGAGAGTCCTCTTCCCTAAACGAAATCTTGCTTGGAGCCGTCATGCATAACATAGAGCAGAGACGTTCTGGATGAAGGGATGAAACCCTTAACGGTTCCCCTCAGGCCCCTCCGCTGTGCAGAGAGGACCCTGTCACCCAGACCCGGGACCAGGGGGCCACAGAGAGACCCCCCGGGCCCCGAACTCGCCAGCCCACGGTGGGGCCGCGGCCCAGAAGCCTGGATGACCTGCTCACCCGTCTAGCTCCATTCTGAGGCTTCACTCTGGATGCATCTGTTGAGTACCACTTGGGCGAGAGACATTCCCCTTTCCTTTTTTAAAAAATATATTTTTATTGGTTTTAGAGAGGAAGGGAGAGGGAGATAGAAACATCAATGATGAGAGAGAAGCACTGATAGGCTGCCTCCTGCACGCCCCTCACTAGGGATCGAGCCCGCAACCCGGGCATGTGCCCTTGACCAGAATCGAACCCGGGACCTTTCAGTCCGCAGGCCACCGCTCCATCCACTGAGCCACACCGGCCAGGGTCCCCTTTCCTTTTTAAGGGCACTCAGATCTCTGGTTTTGCTCAGCGTCCTTTTCATAGAGCTGGTATTTGTCCATATTTGCAAGAGCTTGTAAAAATTCCCCACATGACTTCCAGACAAATAATGTGCCCAGAGACCATGCTTCTGTTTCCTTCTTCCCTAGCCTGCCACCTTCCACACACGTGTCCTGGCCTGCCACCTTCCGCACACGTGTCCTGGCCTGCCACCAAAATGCAAAAGGCCCACTAAGTGCTCATCAGAGCCAGTCGCTATAAGCAAGGCCTCGGGTTGGTGGGTATTTGTTAGTGTGAGGAGTCTCAGCATAGATGGATGCAAGGGAAACAAGGCCACAGGTTCAGGCAGCTCTGAGAGAGAGAGAGAGAGAGAGAGAGAGAGAGAGAGAGAGAGAGAGAGAGAGAGAGGCGAGTGTCTAATCTCAGATCTTCGCAGGCTGGTGAGCACTCACTGTGTGCCAGACAACGCCCTCTGCCCTGCCGGCTCCGCATTTCTCTTCCTGCCTTGCCTGACTGGGAGTCACTTCCCTGGACGCCAGTCTCTTTCCCAGGGAATGGGAGAAAAAGGGGTGACCTAATGCCTGGTAAGTCTGGGTCTAGAAGTAAGTCTGTCCTATAGCCTGAGGACTCAGGCTAGAGCAGGACAAACAAAAGAAGGAGGAACCAGTTTGTGTACCTACTGTGTGCTGGGTATGGTGCTGCGCTGGTGATGCCCTTGATCCTCCCTACCATCCCGACCCCCATTTTATCATGTTAAAGACACTAAAAACCAAGGCTCAGAGAAACTAGAAACTTGCCAAGCGTCACCCACGAACGCAGGGGCAGCCGAGATCAGGATCCTCGCCGGTGGGAGCTGACGTAGTCCCAGGTGGAGCTAGTCCCAGGGGTTGGTGATTCTTGCCTTTGGACCCACCTTCCAATCCCATTCTGTCTTGTCCAATGGGCTCTAAACATCTTTTACAGCCAGAAAACATTCCTTTGCCTATCAAACGAGACACCCTGAAGTGGCTGTCTGCTTAGCCTAACGTTTCCTTAGTGCAGGGGTCCTCAAACTTTTTAAACAGGGGGCCAGTTCACTGTCCCTCAGACCGTTGGAGGGCCGGACTATAGTTTAAAAAAAAAAACTAGCCGAAACCGGTTTGGCTCAGTGGATAGAGCGTCGGCCTGCGGACCGAAAGGTCCCAGGTTCGATTCCGGTCAAGGGCATGTACCTTGGTTGCTACCTTGGTTGCGGGCATATCCCCAGTAGGAGATGTGCAGGAGGCAGCTGATCGATGTTTCTCTCTCATCGATGTTTCTAACTCTCTATCTCTCTCCCTTCCTCTCTGTAAGAAATCAATAAAATATATTTAAAAAAAAAAACAAACAAACAAACAAAAAAAAACTATGAACAAATTCCTATGCACACAGCACATATCTTATTTTGAGGTAAAAAAACAAAACGGGAACAAATACAATATTTGTATTTGCATGTGGCCCGCGGGCCGTAGTTTGAGGACCCCTGCCCTAGTGGATAGGTCCCTGGTCACTCATGACAAGAAACAGGACAGAGGCCAATAGGAAATAGCCTGGATCAGACGAGAGAGAACAGCATAACCGAACCTACCGTGTAACTCATCCCATCACAGGGGACCGCTGCACACACCCCGTGAAAACCCCCCTTACACGAGGTCTGCAAAGCGACCTCCCGGTTCCACTTCCCTTTTCGAAGCACAGTGGCAGCTGCCGTGGCACGAGAGGCTGACTCAGATGGAAATGCTGCCGCCTCGCCGGAGAGGCAGCGGCCGGGGTGAATCCCTCGCGTGGGGCCGGCCGCATTTGGACAGAAGCGCCTGGGCTGCCCAAACATCAAAGCCCGAGTCCGGGGAACCCCGCTCTGCGAGGGCAGCCTCATACTTGCCTTCGCACAGCTTAATCTTCTCCTCCACAAACAGCAGTCCTTTCGCAAGAAGCTGGTTCTGCCAAAAGAGAACAAAGAACACGAGCGCTGAGCTCCTTTGCAGGTGGCAGCCCTCTCCCCCTGCCAGCGTCCTGGGCGCTGGGAGCTCGCCGGGCCTCCGAGGTTAAGAAGCCTTTTGTCCTCACGGAAGGCCGAGGCTCCAGGAGAAGACAGCCCGTCGCAACAGAGTGAGACAAACGCCAAACCCAACCTCCGCCATGGCCATCCCTCCAACCGTGGAGGCGGCATGCGGCGAGCCTGGCTGGATTCTATAGACCAGGGGTGGGCAAACTTTTTGACTGGAGGGCCACAATGGGTTCTTAAACTGGACCGGAGGGCCGGAACAAAAGCATGGGTGGAGTGTTTGTGTGAACTAATATAAATTCAAAGTAAACATCATTACATAAAAGGGTACGGTCTTTTTCTTTTTTTAGTTTTATTCATTTCAAACGGGCCAGATCCGGCCCACGGGCTGTAGTTTGCCCACGGCTGCTATAGACGGACACCGATACCCAATGTCCTTCCAGCCTTTCATCTAAACTCAGAAAAGAGAACCTGGAGGCAATGGGAAATTGGGCAGGAAGAATAGGTTTTTAAAAAAGATAAATTTAGGTTTCTCACGCTGGCATGAAAGCCTACACACAAAATCATAAGCAGAAGGATGTGTCCATCACGTGTCTGCAGGGGAAGGTTGTGGGAAGAGAAAGATTTAGTCCCTTTGCAACTGCAACTAACCACAGTTAAAGGTTCTGTGTCTGTTAGAGGGCTCAGGCCCCTCATCTCACTGAATTCCAACCCTCCGGATCATCCTGTCAGCCGGTGCCATTCCCCTGACTTTACTGGTGCGCACAGTGAGGCCTGCCCACGGGAGACGGCGCTGGTCCGCCTGGCTCCAGGAGCTGTGTTCTCTCCACTCTGCTTTGCTGCGCTCCAGCAAGGCTTCCCGCCCGGACCCCTGCCCTCCCTCAGAAAGCTACGGCTGGTCCCCTAAGCCACGGAGCAGCCTCTCTGCAAGTCCCAGCAGCTCAGAGAGCAAGAGTGAGCTGCTGCCTCTCCACCCGCCTCATTACCAGGTTATGCAAGGCCTACGCTATGCGGTGGGGGGCCCAGGATGACAAGTATCCTATAACAAAACTTCATGCCTTTCTTAGTTCTCTCCTTTATAAAGAGCCCTGTTACAGAGATGATGAGGGCATGGATGGCAGAGAGGAAAGAACTGTGAATCAGGCCAAGGGTTCAAGTCCCAGCTCGGCCACATTCAAGCTCTGTGATCTTGGACTTAATTTCCCTGAGTCTTGAGTTCCTCATCTGGAAAATGGCATCATCTCAGCAATATCATAAAGTTCTGATAAGAATAATCATGCCCTAGCCGGGTTGGCTCAGTGGATAGAGCATCGGCCTTCGAACTGAAGGGTCCCGGGTTCGATTCCAGTCAAGGGCACATGCCCAGGTTGCGGGCTTGATCCCCTGTGTAGGGCGTGCAGGAGGCAGCCGATCAATGATTCACTCTCATCAATGATGTTTCTGTCTCTCTCTCCCGAGGCACCAGCCCCACCCTTCCCCAGCCCGAAGGCTTTAGCACTTTAATGAGACTCTCTTCCTCTCTGAAATCAATAAAAATATTAAAATAATAATAATAATCGCCACACACACACACACACCACACACACATGCTATTTTACGTCCTTAGTAATCAGTGGTGGGTAGTGATGACAAGAATTGCTCTCTTAGCCCAGCTAGCTTCATCCCAGGAGTGGGAAGTAACGGGAGTCTGCAATAAATAGGCCTACATCCGAAACATTAAAATGTTCTCTCAAAGGTACTGTCACATTTGTGACTAATGTAACATAAACCACATTTCACAGGTCCTCGTAAAATTCACAAGATAACGGCCTAATTTTAAAAACTGGTCACTAGTTTCCAGATGGCAGATGAAACCCTAAAATCAAAGTGATTTACAAAGAACTCCACAAAACATGATGGGATGGACAGGTCATTAAGGTGAAACCCTAACTGTGCTATCCACCTTCCTGCCAAGCAAAGGCAAGCCAGCAGCTTCCGGGTCAGAAAGCAAGAAGAGCCCTGAGCACCAGACTTAGACAGTAAAACCGTCCTCAAGTCTGTTGACATTTCCTCCACGTGATACAAAAATCACATTGTAGCCTAAGGAATAAACTTTAACAAACGACCTGGGTTCTCCTTCCTTTCTTTCCAGTTCTTTCCCCTTCAAGAAGACATCGGGTGCGGGGGGGGGGGGGGGGGGGGGGGGGGGGAAAATTTTTTTTTTAAAAAAAAAAAGGGGGTGGTGTCTTGGAAAAAAAAAAAAAAAATTTTTTTTTAAAACCCCCAAAACAAAAGGAGGGAATTTTTGGAAATGGGGGTAAAAAGAGCCCCAAAAAAATTTAGG
>NW_005871336.1:240620-275761 GCF_000147115.1 Myotis lucifugus | reverse complement strand
TTTTTTTAAAAAAATATATTTTATTGATTTGCAGAGAGGAAGGGAGAGGGATAGAGAGTTAGAAACATCGATGAGAGAAACATTGATCAGCTGCCTCCTGCACAGCCCCTACTGGGGATGTGCCCGCAACCAAGGTACATGCCCTTGACCGGAATCGAACCTGGGACCCTTCAGTCCACAGGCCAACGTTCTATCCACTGAGCCAAATCGGTCAGGGCGCCACCTACACTCCTTAATATTTTTACCTTTGATGTTGTGCTTTGTAAGTGACGTCTGATGGGGCAATGGAGCAGGCACGGGGGGTTGGGGGCCTCAGCTCACTCATGGGCCTGCCTCCTACCACCTCCACAGAAGGGTTTTTAGGTTCCTGCTCCCCACCTCCTGGAGCCTGGCCCAGGGGGGTCGCCACCACCTTGCCCCATTACTGTCATCCTCGCCCCTAAATGTGACAGTGTTGTGTGTGTGTCGGGGGGGAGGGGGGCTCAGGCACTGGGGCTAAGAGGGGCGGGGAGGTTCCCGTTGGTGTAGCCCTCCCTGACCTGGGCAGGCAATGCCCTGATGCATGTACTGGTGACTCCACAGCAGCCTCTTGACCCCCCTAATCTATGTACCCAGAGTGCAGCGGTAACAAACTTTTGGGGGTCACCCGTCCAGGGCCCATCGGAAGTGGCCACATTTTCATTTGGCACTGGGCCCTGCAAATGATGACGCCCAAGGACACGCCAACTGGACGTCTGGGGGGCTTAAGGCTGTGAGACCTGAAGAAAGGAAGAAAGAAGGAAAGAAACCCGACCTTGAATCGGGCCGAGATCTGCACTGTGTTTGTCTTTCTAAGCATCTGTGCTCCCCGGGCCTCACCTCCCAGTGCGCCCAGCCCGACAGATGCCGGACTCTGGAGGGTCTGGGCGATGTTTGCCGCAGGCAGCAAGGCTGGGGCTGGATGGCAACGGGGCTGCAGAAGAGCCCGCTTTTCTCCGTCCATTCCCTGCCCCGAGGCACCAGCCACCCCCCTTCCCCAGCCAAAGGCTTCAAGCCAAGAAACAGTTGCATTAAGTAGCAGCCACCTAGGAAATGACTGGGGAATTGGCACTGGGCTGTTGTTACTTGAACTTAGACATGGAATACACAGCACTTTAATGACGTGGCAGACAAGCCCGGAAACGAAAAGCAGCTGACATCTATTTTCTAAGGCATCGAGAAATGGGCTGCCCACACACACACACAAAAATGAGGTTCAGCTAGGAAGAAGGCAAACAACAAAGATGTCTGGGGAAAGGCACCCCAAACAATCCCACCACCAGGGGCTTGGGGAGACCCAGCTCCTTCTGGGTAATCACACAGGGTGGGCGGGAGGAGGCAGGGAGGGCAGCAGAGAGGGGAGGGTGGGAGGGTGGGTGGCCCTAGTGCGGGGCTGGTCAAGCAGGCACCTCCGCAAACCGGCCACAGGGACTCAGGACACCGGGGAACCAACAAGGCTAGGGGGCGGGAGAGTGATGCTACTGCCTGTATCTTTCTGGAAGAAAGAACTTTCCACACGGTAGGAGTTCTGTGAATGCAAGGGCTGCTAGCCCTCCCTCCCGTCTAATGCTTTAGCGGTGGCGATGGCAGTAACAGGAAGAATGACAGAGCTGTGTACTGGTTTTCACTCCTGTCAGCCCGGCAGTAGACCCTATTCATGCATATCTCACTTACCTTTGCCACAATCCTGTTCCCTTTTTTGCAGACGAAGGAACTGAGACTCTGGGAAGCAACTAGCACATGGGAGACTAGAATCTACACCCTGGTTGGTCTGAGTCCAATGCCCATGTTTTTCCCCCAATATATTCCTCTGGTTTATACTTTAGCAATGATAATAAAAAAACACTAAGGTACGAAGAGCCACCCTCTGTTGACTGTTCTGTATGTACCACGCACTTTGCATATGGCATCTCACCTACTAGCCTCGTCAACCTTCTGAAGTAAGTACCATGTTTACACCTAGATTACTTCTAAGAAAACGGAGGCCCAGAGAGGTTCAGTGACTTCCCTGCAGTCACACAGCCAATAAGTGCTCTAGCAAGGACTGGAATCCAGACCTGCCTGGCAAAAGGGCTGGCGCTGTTAGCCTCACACTCTCCTGCCCTGTCAAATGGAGGAGTTTCTTAGGTTCTTGCCCACGAGGGGAAGTAGAAGAGACCCATTTCAGGTTCCCAGATGCTGGGGGCAGTTGGCTGGGCAATTTCCAGCCAGGTAACTGGGTTCCCCCCACCTGCCCAAAGCTTCCATCCAACCAGGTCATTCCTGCTGCTCCCAGCTTCCCAACTTACACCTCGCCCACGTCTTTCCCAGGCCCTTGGTCTTCACCGTCCACAGTTGATGTCTAACACGGTGACCACCTGGCTCCCAGGCGGAGTCTATTCCCAAAGAAGGCGTTCTTGCCGACCCCAGAGAGGCCGAGCAGTGTGTCACTCTGCCTACGGAGAAGCTGTAGGAACCAGCAATTCCACCCAGGCTGTTGTTTGCAGGGACACCCGCGTCTACGCAAGTTCCTGTGGTTGGCGCCCAGCCAGTGATGGAAATCGCAGCCGCCTCTGCTTTTTCCCTCCGTGACTTTGAAAGTGCAGCCAGCACCCCAAGGATGCCTACATTTCCTGTGAACCCTGATCCTTCCAAGATAAGCCACGAAAAGTCTTATAAACACAGCTCACCCCGCTGGGACCAGAGAGTCCCTAATAAATCAGTTCTGGGGTGTGTGTGCGAGTGATGAGACCAGAGAGAAAGGCCCAGGTGGGGAATGCAGAAGATGAAAAACCTGGCACAAACGCCAATTCTTCATTCGGCACCCAGTCAGTGGTTATTAAAAGGTGAATGGGAATTTTTTTTGAAAAAGGCATTTTACAAAGAAGCAGGAAAACAGTCCATGCCTGTTTTGCTGAACACCCTTCTCCCTTCCCCGCTAAAAACAAAAAAACACTGAAATTTCTCTTCTCTGGAGTTTTCAGGGGCTGTCTTAAGGGCATTTCAACACTGAAAGTAGAATCCAAATTCTTTTCATCCGTAGCCAGGTGGCTGGGTTTGATCTTTGCTCTACCTTTTACTAGTTTTACAATCTTGGATCACCTCCCTTCTCGGAGCTGCAGTTGCAGTATCTGCAAACGGGCACGAACAACATCTTCCCCGCGGCTGTCAGGAGGCATGAACGACGCAGACCGGGAAAGCTGCTTGGAGAAGGGCTCCGACTGGATTGCGCGTCGGAATCGTGACCGTTTCTGAGTCCCTCGGAGCGGGGCCTGGGAATCTGCGTCTCCGACAGGCTCCCAGGTGAGGCCGAAGATGCTGGTCCGAGGACCACGCTTTGAGAACCGCCGGCTGAGAACAATGCTTGGCACAGAAGTCTTGAAAGTGTTAGCCCTTGTGACTATCATTACTTATGCCTTCCTCGGAGCTCCTAGCCTCAGAGAAAGCTGTCCTGTGTGACCAGTATTCTTCAGCCCTTCTAGCTCAGTCTTTACTTCTCACGGCCACTGAGGTGCTCAACGTCCCCCCTTATTTAAACACCTCGTTTCCAGTGTCTACCCCTGCCTCCCACCCCACCCCTACCCCCACCCCCGCTCCGAGTGCCCTAAAGCTGGCTCCTGGATTCCTTGCCTAGTCCGTAGGAAGTCACCAATTTCATACATAACGGGTTCCTGAAAACAAGTGTTCATCATGTGGAAGGAGATGCTTACCGGATAGAAGGAGGCGTTCTGTGCCCATAAAGCTGAAGAGGACTATAAAATCCCTAATTAACCTTGTATTCGCAGCTCATCTCCGGGTGATGTATTCTCGGCATTTTGTACCCACATGTTCTTTCTTTCACAGTCGAAAATGGGCAATGACCTAAGTCCAATGAGGCTAAAGATTTGCCATTTCAGCATGCCCATTGATTTTCACCCTTATCTCAATTAGATTGAGCCCTGTGGTGATCAATTTCAAGATTCATTTTTCTATTTATCCTCATAAAACGTGAGAAGAGTATAATAAAAATATTCAGATCATTGTAACGGCCAGGGAGAGTACTGGTAAGTAGAATAAAGCTGCTGGAAGGTAACTGCTGGCTGGCGGGCAGCCCCCTGGACAGTGGCCTGAAACATCGGGGGTCCTCTTCGCAGCCCTCGGGGGGCGCCACCCCATCTCCTCCCCTCACCATGGCCATCCCAATGTTTACAAGCTCCACATGTCTTTCCTCCAGGTACAGGCCAAATCCAAAATGCGACCTCTAATGACCTTCACACCAAAGCCACCATCCTCTCCCTTTCTTGTCTCCTCACTGAAGGGCTCCTGTTCAGAGCCCTTTTGTACACTGGCCCCAACTTTACCTTCAACGCAGAGTACAGGTGAGCTGTCCCTTACTGCCCTCCATCTCTTTTCCCATTTTGGGAATTCCACTCAATTTGGAAACCTTCCCAGATTGATTAAAGAAGAGCTGGCCCCGCCAGCATGACTCAGTGGTTGAGCGTCGAAAAAAATCCCCCCCCCACCCTTTATCATCTCTCCCCCCAACTTTCTGTGGAACCCTCCCCAAGTCCCATCTTTGTCCCTGCAAAAAGTATTCATTCTGGGCCTGTTTCTGGGCCTTCACCGCCCATTCGGGTGCTCAGTTAACACAACGCTGTGTGTTACTGTGTGTCACCCATGTGGATGCATCCCTATCGCTGCACCGTCTTCGGTTTCAAACTCCATGGAAGCCAGGAGTTTCCTCTGGCATTCCAGCATGTGCCAGAAGCATATGAATCTTCTCTGGTCATAATGAGCTAAGGGGAAGCCAGTTTTCTCAGACATGAGTCGCAAATGGAAATCTTTACACCAAACACTACGAGGCCCGTGACCTATTGGCTATTGTGGTGACTAATCTTTCCTTCTCCTAGGTGCTGCCTTATGCAGAGCCATTGACAAGAGACTGAGTTTCTGTGTCAAGCAAAACTAGCTCCAACCACAAGGAGCTGAACTTCCTGGGCTCCGGGAAAAGCTTTTAGCAAACTCAATGCTGCCGCCGGCAGATGCAGACAGACAGCAAGTGCAAACCTCCCGTCCCGAGGCCTGAACCACCACGGTAGCTAATTAGGCGACAGAAAAATGCAGAGCGTTTCATAGCATCAGTTTCCGGAGTTATAAGGAACCAACTATCTCTTGGAGCTGTCGCTAGGATATAGAGTTCCTCTTAGAAACCCCAATTTCCCTTCCAGGCGTCATTCAAAACAGACAGGGGGGAAAGGAAAATCAATACTGGAAATGCCAGGGATTCTGCCAGGCAGCGTCTCACGGAAATCTCTCTGTGCTTCTGTGGATCAAACAGCGTCTTCTCTGTGTGCAGTCGGGAGATAAGCACCATTTCCACCGCGCTCCCCCTGCCCGCCCCTCGGGGCATTTTCATTATTCTCCGCTGAAGATTTTCTTTCTGTGATTCTTTCTTTAAAGCTGCAACTTCAACGTGTTCACCTCCAAAAGCCGAGCCATGGAGGGTCCCAGGTTCAATTCCAGGCAAGGGCACATGCCTGGGTTGTGGGCTCGATCCCCAGTAGGGGGCGTGCAGGAGGCAGCCAATCAATGATTCTCTCTCATCCTGGATGTTTCTATCTCTCTCTCCTGCTCCCTTCCTCTCCGAAACCAATAAAAATATTCTTTAAAAAAAAGATTAAAAATAAAAATAAAGTGGCTCCGCACCCACATGAGACATAAAACCCACATGTAAATAAAGTGTCTAGGATAGCCTTCTCTCCAGTCTAGCACCTGAAGTTCTGGAAAACCCCAGATTCGAAGCTGCAAAAACCTGGTCCCACCCCACACCCCCAGAGACTCAGCATCCACCCAGCAGTTCCTCTGATGAGCTCGCAATAGAAAATGCCATGTGGTTATTAGCTGCGAAGTGTCTGGCATGCTTCGCAAGCAGCCTTAACCACCCAGCAAACCTCAGGGCCTCCTCAGATAAACAAGTCCCCCCCCCCAAATGTCCTGCCCCACCTGTCCTGAGGGTGGCCCCCCGTGCCAAAAGGCGACTGACATTTAAAACTTGGTTGAAACCACACCAAACCCTGTCTATTTTAAATGTCAACGGGGAAGGCAGCTGGGTCGGCAGGCTTCTCCAAGACCCACTATAAACCCACTTCCCTGTAGTGAGATTTAAAAATCAGTCATTAGAGGCAGCAAGAGGAGGGAGTGAGGACAACACTGACCTTAACGTCAAGGGCACCTGAAACGACTCACATTTGTGACTAATTATCTCTTTCCTAATCTTTATGTCCGTCTCAGGGCAGGAGCTTTCTTTCCAGCAGTGAGACATCTGACCCAGTAGAATCCCAGGCATCTGTAAAGTCTTGCTTGGTCCACATTTAGAGTGGCCGTTTTCCACTGTGTGCGCGCACGAAACGCCTGGCATCTGTCATTCTTTTAAAGTGCACATAAAAGTTTATGCTTCCTGAATCATTAAAAAAAATAAACAAAAGGATGTCTGTGTTGTTTTTAAAACCTAAAAACTCTTTAAACTGCCTTAGAAGTACGTTCTCCTCAGATACAGAATAATACCATCAACCTGAAACCAAGATGTTATCTATTTTTCTGTCACTTTCCCATTAAAAGAGGTGGATTACACTTTAGAATAACAAATATGAATATATAAAAAATTTTAACTTTTTTTAATTGATTTCAGAGAGGAAGGAAGGGAAGGAGGGAGGGAGAGAGAGAGAGAAAGAGAGAGAGAGACAGAGAAAGAGAGAGACAGAGAGAGAGAGAGAGAAACATTAATGATGAGAGAGAAACCCGGGCATGTGCCCTGACCAGGAATCAAACCGTGACCTCCTGGTTCATAGGTTGACGTTCCACCACTGAGCCATGCCAGCCTGGGTGAATATATAAAAATGTAATGAATATGTCGCTACTCTGTGCTAGTCCCGTTCTAAGCACTTTACAAATAATAATGTATTTAATCCTCACAACTACTATAAGGTTAGGTCCTATGACCCCTGTTTTTACAGAACAGGAAACTAAACACAGGGAGGTAAAGCAACTTGCTCAAGGTCGCACAGCTAGTAAATGGCTATGATGGGTGCTGAACCCAGGAAGCCTGACTCTGAGGGCCATGCTCTTGACCACCCCCTCCATAGTCCCCCATACACTAGTGCTGAGTGCTTCCAATGTGTTATTTCATAGAAACCATACAGTGACCTATAAGGTAGATCATACTTTTATTCCCATTTTACAGATGAAGAAACAGAGGCACAGAAAGGCAAAGCAGCTTGCCCAAGACCACTCAGCCAATCAGTGGGCACTCTGACTCCATTCAGGTGCCATGGGACACCTCCCCATAGCCTTTCCTCATGTCCCTTTGGGTAGAGTCAGGAAGGCAGCTGTGCCAGGGATTAGAAACCATTCTCTGTCCAGAAGCTGTGGCTCAGTGGTTGAGTGTCAACCCATGAACCAGAAGGTCACGGTTCGACTCCCAATCAGGGCACATGCCCGTGTTGCGGGCTGGGTACCCAGTGGAGGGCGTGCAGGAAGCAGCTGATCAATGATTCCCTCTCATCATTGATGCTTCTATCTCTCTTTCCCTCTCCCTTTATCTCTGAAATCAATAAAAATATATTTTAAAAAAGAAAGAAAGAAAGAAATCATCCTTTAATGGAACCTGGAACTCGTTTGCCCCATAACAATCGTGTTTAGGCAGGAAAAACATGACATCATCTGATACAATTCCATCTTTAACAGAGCAGACCAAGACGCTTCCCCACAAGAAATCACTTGGCTAAAGGGTACATATAATTAACCCAATTAGATTGCCACACAGAGGGGCAGGAAGGAAAGTCACTAGAGAAGCAGTTTTCAAAGTGTGGTTTGGGGTTCCCTGGGGGAATCCATCAAACCTTCTCCACATGGTCCAAACTATTTCCTTAGTGACACCGGGCTGCTATCTACCTCGCGTCCTCCGGGAGTGTCCTGTGGGGTTCTCCAGAGACACCCCCCACAGATCGCCACAGACTGAGCGGGAAGATTCGAGGTTCCAGCGCCCCTCTAGGAAGCCAGATGGGGTGGAGATTTGCAAACATACCAAACAATGCCACTCTTCTACTTTGTACGCTGAAAGTTATTTTTCATAAAAGCGCTGTTTATGCCAACGTGTACTAGGCTTATGATTAAGTGAATTACGGCACATTGTAACATTTCTTGGGTTTAATTCCTATGGTGAATGAAGGTAGAGCTAATCCAGTAAGATAACATTTTAAGCGCATAAAGGGATCTTGAGACTAAAGACCCCAGGAACCGGAGAGAATCGAAGATGGCGGCATAGGTAAACACCGGAGATTGCCGCCGTAAACAACCACTTCAAAAATACAACTAAAAGTCGGAACGGACATCAACCAGAACCACAGGAAGGCTGGCTGAGGAGAGACTCTTCAACTAGAAGCAAAAACAACAGCATTCCGACGCTCAGAGGAGGCGTAGTGTGGAAAATTTAAAGGTACGGTGGTGCGGTGGTGAGGTGGTGCGCGCGCAAAGCGGGCTGGCGGCTGAGGGCGCGGTTGTCGTTTTCAATCAGGAGTGAGTCTCAGACTCTGGGCTACAGATCCGGGCGAGTCTCTAGGGACCCAGACTCAAACGGGAGAAGCGGGACTGTCTGGCTACGGCCCCTCCGAGGTTTGCAGCGGTTGATGGGACAGAGAGGCAGAGCCCCTGGGGACGGACTGAGAGCAGTCATAGCGGCTCCCTCCCCCCGCCCTGTTGAGCCCGCCCCGCCCAAGCCCTGCGCACAGCCATTTGCCGATCGCCTCAGGCAAAGGCTGGATTAGCGCCTCCCCAGAAGACAGACGTTTTCCGCACAGCTGATTCCTACAGCCAGTCAGCCTGGTGGTCAAATCCCTCTAGTGTTAACTACAACAATTAAGGCTTGGCTAGAACAAGACTGCGCACAGAGACCACAAGGGGGTGCACCAAGAAAGCATAAAAGATGCGGAGACAAAAAAACATGACAGAAATGGAGGATATGGAGCTAAGAATCGCAATTTTGAGGGCTTGCCATAAAATTTGTGCAGAGCCTCACGAAAACTAATGAGACCCTCGATGCTACGATAAAGAAATTAGAAAGTAAGCATACACGGACTGAAATAAAGAATATTATACCCAATAGCAGACCAGAGGAGCTCAAGAATCAAACCAAAGATTCGACAAAAAACACCCAATTGGAAAAGCAAAATGAAAAAAGAATCCGAAAGTGTGAAGATAGTGTAAGGAGCCTCTGGGACAGCTTTAAGCGGACTAATATCAGAATTATTGGAGTGCCAGAAGATGAGAGACAGCAAGATATTGAAAACCTATTTCAAGAAATAATGGCAGAAAACTTCCCCCACCTGGAGAAAGAAATGGACTTACAGGTTCAAGAAGCGCAGAGAACCCCAAACAAAAGGAATCCAAAGAGGACCACACCAAGACACATCATCATTAAAATGCCAAGAGCAAAAGACAAAGAGAAAATCTTAAAAGCAGCAAGAGAAAGAGGCTCAATTACCTACAAGGGAATACCCATACGACTGTCAGCTGATTTCTCAACAGAAACTTTGCAGGCCAGAAGGAATGGCAAGAAATATTCAAAGTGCTGAATACCAAGAACCTACAACCAAGATTACTTTATCCAGCAAAGCTATCATTCAGAATTGAAGGTCAGATAAAGAGCTTCACAGATAAGGAAAAGCTAAAGGAGTTCACCACCGCCAAACCAGTATTATATGAAATGCTGAAAGGTATCCTTTAAGAAGAGGAAGAAGAAGAAAAAGGTAAAGATACAAATTATGAACAACAAATATGCATCTATCAACAAATGAATCTAAGAATCAAGTGAATAAATAACCTGATGTACAGAATGAACTGGTGATTATAATAGAATCAGGGACATAGAAAGGGAATGGACTGACTATTCTTGGGGGGAAAAGGGGTGTGGGAGATGCGGGAAGTGACTGGACAAAAATCATGCACCTATGGATGAACACAGTGGGTGGGGAGTGAGGGTGGAGGGTGGGGTGGGAGCTGGAAGGAGGGGAGTTATGGGGGGAAAAAAGAGGAACAAATGTAATAATCTGAACAATAAAGATTTAAAAAAAAAAAAGACCCCAGGAACCACAGCCTGAGATGGTGACGTCCGTAAGAGCGGGACCACCCGTGCCCCACGCCCCGTGCCCTGCAGGAACTCAGGACATTGAACGAAGACCCAGGTGTACAGTAGGGGCCATCCTTTCAGGTACACGTCCCCACAGGCACAATAATGATGATGCTCAGACCCACACACTTACCTGGAAATAGTCTGTAATGAACGCTCCGAGTTCACTCTTCAGCAGCCGCCTGGGGAGAGAGAAACACCGTCAAGCAGCCCTCGATGGTACAGCTCCCGTTGTCCGGGTCACGGACACAACACAATGACGGGTGCTGGGCAATGACAGGGGCCCGGCCAGGCCTCGGAGGGTGAACTTTCCCTGGCCCCGGTGATACCGCTCCGCTAATGTTCTCAGGGAACTGGGGTGATGAACATCCTACAGGGGTTCCGCTCCTTAGCTCACAAACACAGCCTTCTCAGGAAGGCAGTCACTGGAGGTCCCAGAAATGGAGCTGGTGGAGGCAGGCAGGGCACCTGGCTTCATGTGAAATCAACCAACCAACAAACCAACAAACAAAATACCAAGGAAAAGAAAGACCACTTTTGCAAGCCCCCACATTTGCAGACTTTACAGCCTAAATGCATTTTTCGTGCATTCTTCAACCAAGGATTATAAAGTCTGGTTAGAGGGAGGGGCAATGATTACCCCTCCTACATAAAGAAATTGAGGCGCAGAGAGGCCCCCTACACAAGTCAGTGGCCGAGTTAACATTCAAACCCAGACCTTCTGCAAACTCAACATCTCTTCCCATAACCCCACCCCGTCTCTCCTCCAAATCCATGGGAGACATGCAACGTGGTGCCATGGTTTGGGTGGTCCTACCGCCCATCCCCGAGGGACTGTGGCAGTGGGGAGGGGACCACAGTGGGGAGGACAGAGCTTATGTGTCCAGGCAGCGAACAGCTACTGCCTGTGATGTGCCAGACATTGTTCCGGCCCCTGGCGCACAGGAGTGAACGGGACAGGGGAGGCCTCGCTCTCATGCAGCTTCTATTCCAGGGGGAGGAGAGTGGACAGATAGCTTGTCAATCAACACCCTCACAAGGTAAGTTCAAAGAGTCCCAGTGCTAAGAAAAAAATGAAAAATAGGGCTGTGGGCACCCGCTCTCCTTCTCCTTGTGACAGATCACGGGACTCTCCCTATTGCTCTTCCCTTAATTGGATCCAAACCAGGTGAGGGAGCTACAACCAAGACTAACTGGCTTCCAGGTCCAGGGAGTTCCCTGGGACAGGCTTCCTGAGTTCAAGACCTTCCCCATCGGGTATCGTCACATAGAATTATCTATCTGAACAGTGTCGGCCCTCTCTGATCATTCAAGCCCTCCCTCTCTTGTCCTGGGTGGGCAAGTCAGTAAGCTCCTCTGTCCCTTACGAAACCCCGTCTTATTCCTGCCCGAGCACGTTACAGACTAGACAAGGTCTAGCCTGTGAGGCTAGACAGGGTCTCTGCCTGTGTGTGCACAGTGTTCCCTGCAGCAAAACACAGGAATCAGCCTGAATGGGCACCACGGAGGTGCTCCCAGAAAAAGCGTGCTTCCTTCAGACAACGGGATTCCACGCAACTGTGAGAAAGCAAGAGGGGATGCAGAAGTGCGCTGAGCAATGCTATGAAAAGCTCTAAGTTACGTGAAGGAAAGAGAAAAACGCAGGATGCGGAACCGTGTGGGTAACACGTTCCCTTGTGAAAAGGGGAACAATACACATTTTTATTTACACAATGTCAACCAATTCATCTGTCAAAACTGCTCCCACTTGCTTACTCTGGAATGGCTACGTGAGTTGCTTCCCAGGAGGCCCTCGGTGCTGAAATTAGCACCTTGCTTTTTAAACACACACAACACACATACATTTTAAATATTATGTATAAATGCACTGGGTTTTGCCCAGCCTGCATGGCTCAATGGTTGAGCATCGACCTATGAACCAAGAGGTTGCGGTTCGATTCCCGGTCAGGGCACATGCCTGGGTTGTGGGCTCAATCCCCAGTGTGGTGCGTGCAGGAGGCAGCTGACCAATGATTCTCTCTCATCATTCTATCTCTCTCTCCCTTCCTCTCTGAAATCAATAAAAATATATATGTATTTTTTTTAAAAAAACATCTTTTTATTAACAATCACCGCCACAAAAGTGACCTGGATGGCTTGAAGCCCAGAAGAAGTGGTGGCAGGGAGTTCCCATCAAGGGCACAGTAGCAGGAAGCAGGCTGTCCTAGGGCCTCAGAGAATCCCACAGCCCCTCAGGCTGGTAACCAGCAAGCTTAACCCAGAGCGAGGGAGGGTGAGGAGAGGGCGGAGCTGGCCCAGCCGCCAGGGAACAGACCAGAGCTGAGTCATATGCAAAATCCACCTTCTATTTCTATACTCTGTGTTTATTCTGCTCGGGCTTGGTTTATAAGAAAAGGATGCTTCGGAAAACTCTAGAGAAAGAGGGATTTTCCACCCCTCTAACTCGAAGCACCGCCTCCAGGGGGAACGGGGCAGTGGCATCCCCCAACGGAGCGACTGATAGAGAATAGGGAGGCTGGGAATTCCTAGCCTTTACCGAAAGCCTGCGCTGTGTTAGACGTGGTGCTAGGAGCCAGAAGGAGAGGACAAACCCGGAGCTCGGACACAATTTCTTCCTAGCGCCTCCTTCTCCAAAACTTGGGAGTCCTAGACCTAAAATCGCAGAGGGACAACTCGCCCCGCCCCCTGCCCCACTAAGTGAGCCAGTTCAGCTTGGAGAGCACCAGGAGGAAGAGAGGCCGGAGGAAAACAACAGTGAAGGAGCCAGTGGTTTGTGGTTGCCTGGATGCGAAGAGACGAAAACCCCCATGCCAGGGTGTGCGCTCCTCCCGGCACAGCGGCCTGGCATCCCGCAGCCTCCTTCCACCCTTCCCACCCTTCCCCGGGAAACAGGAAAGGAATGACTTCTTGGAGCAAAAATACATGACAGACAGACAGACGGACGGACGGACGGGCAGATAAATGAATAAGGGATAAAAACCAAATTGCTGCTAGGATGAGGCCTGGCTTTCCCCCCCAGTTCAAGTTTACTGAGCGCTTACTAAGTAGCGGGCACCGTTGTCAACAAGGTCCATGTGCTTCCTCATTTAAGGCTAAAACAAAACTCTACATCAGTAACATCAGTAGCAGTAACATCTCCGCTTTCCACACCCAAGGAAAGGGACCCTCGGAGGTGACTGGGGAGCGCAGGCAGCAAGCCCATCCCGGAGAGGAACCTCGCCGAAGGCAAGGGCCTGGAGGCAGTGCCAGGGGCTGTAGCCTGAGCGATAACCTGTGCAGGTGCACATCACAGGGGAGTCCCTTGTGGCTGCTTCCTCGGTGGGAACTTGGGGATAGAAAGACACGGACTCCATAGGATGCTGCAGGGGCTGAAGGAATTAACCCTAGACCGGGAGTTCCTAGCGCCCAGCAGTGAGCGTTAGCTGGGAGGGTTCAACCCAGGTCGTCTGACCCCCAAGCCCATACTCCTCTAACAGCTCCATTCTCCTGGCATCTTAAGAGTATCGCCAGACTAGTGATTAACCTGGCGTTAAGGACCCAGGTGAAGCTCACGAAGGGCCCGCAGCGTAGGGGCCAGACCACCCCAATAAAAGGTGGAATGAAGACGATGGGGGCAGAGCTTGGGGGAAGATTGTGGTGGAAGTAACATCCCAGCTTACGCGGCTCCCATTCATCTCTTTCACACATTGGATTTCCAGGTTGCATTTGAAAACAGGATCCTGCTGCCACCCACCAGCTGCAGGGAGAAGGAAGTGGGGGCCTGAGACGGTGGGAAAGGAACGCTTCTGTGGGACCCAGCCCCAAAGGGAAGCGGGGCATGAAGTTCGGGCAGAAGCCAACAGGACCACAACAAACAAACGAAAAATGGGGAACCGCTCACTGTCTGCATTATCTCATCCCCGGTCCCTCCCAGGCTGACCCGGTGAGACACCACCGCGGAGGACAGGGTTTCCTGTTGTTACACAACCCGCCGTCTTGCCCCTCATGCCCTTGTCAACTCAGCTTCCCACTTCTGGGGCCTGAAGGTAAGGGAGGCGTAACCACAGCTGGGGTCCGGCTGGGTGAGAGGCACAGGGGTGGCCGGATGGCAGGAGAGTGGGGAGCGGCAGAAATGAGGTAGAGAAATCCCTTTGATGCAAGCCACCATCTCCCGTGTGCACCCAGAAAGACCCTAGGCAGCAACACCCCAAAGGAGGACGAGGCAGCTCGGAGGTAGGTCCGTCAGCACGAGTCAGGACACCTATCAGTTGCTCAATATCTCCGTGCCATTCGGCAATTAGGGGCCACCCCCAAGTGGCCAGACCCTCTGCCCTGACCCCTTGGCGGGATCCTGCACGGCCTCCTCATGGACCAGCAGGGGCCCCGGGAACCTGGGCCTGGCCTGTAGCAGGTCAGTACCTACCCAAACTGGTCGCTACCTCCCCCCCCAAATGACCCACCTCGCTTCTGCAGCAGGAAATGTTTTGAGCCATAGAGCATGGAAACACCCCTTTCCTCCTCGGTCCACTGTGGGGCCCATCGGAGGTGAGTGAAATGCTAGTACCCCCACCCCTGTTTCTGCACCCCAGTGGGTGGCAGTGGGGACAGTGGAAAAGATGGAGAAAACCAACAAAGAGCATTTCCCGAGCTCCGGGTTGTGTTGCTAGGAGATGCTGGGCCGCTGGCACTCGGCATCCCGAGTTCTCCCACAGCCTCTCAGGGAGGAATGCATCCTTGCTGTGCAGGTGAGGGGAGCAATGCTCAGATCTTCCTACACGGGAAGATCCCAACTCAAACTGAGGCAGCCTGAACGCCGGCCAGTGGCAGGCGCCTGGGCACAAACAGTGGGGCTGCAGCCAACGCCTCTATAGCCAGCAGCCAGGCTCCCGCTCCCGCTGACAGGTACCAGGCCAGACTGTGGGTCCAGCATTGCCCTATATGAACGTCCCAGAGAGGCCTGGGTTTTTAGGGGAGATGTCTTTTTCTAAACACTGTGCAGGCCAAACAGCATACAAGCCAGCCCTGGAGGTTTCAGATGTACCACTTCCCTCTAACTATTCATCCCACCCCCAAAGTCATGTCTGTTTCTGAACCAGAGCAGACAAAAGGTGTCAACACACAGGCAGTCACCTGGGCCAAAATGAGAGAAGACCTTACTTACGCCCTCCCAAACTAGGGTCCAGGCTGTTGACCTCCCCAACTCTGCTCTATGAACGCATCTATGCCCCAGCACGTCAGGTCAAAATATGAACAGTGCCAGCTCTGTGTACTTCTTGCGGCCTAGTTCCTGTGTTTTGTTTTGTTTTTAATAATTATAACTAGTGTTTTTAAAAATATATATTTTATTGATTTTTTACAGAGAGGAAGGGAAAGGGATAGAGAGTTAGAAACATCGATGAGAGAGAAACATTGATCAGCTGCCTCCTGCACACCTCCTACTGGGGATGTGCCCACAACCAAGGTACATGCCCTTGACCAGAATCGAAGCTGGGATCTTTCAGTCCGCAGGCCGACGCTCTATCCACTGAGCCAAACCGGTCAAAGCTTCCTGTGTTTTTAAGAACGCAGGAGGCTCAGGTTCAAATCCCAGCTCCACTACTAACTAGCTATGCAACTCTGGGCAGGTCAATCCACCTCTCCGTTCCTCGATTTCCCCTCTATAAGACAAAGGATATAGGACCCGTCCCATATGGATGTGGTGATTTTTAAACCAGTGGCATATCTAAAGCATGGCTCCTACCAAACGCTACACCAGTGATGGCGAACCTTTTGAGCTCGGCATGTCAGCATTTTGAAAAACCCTAATTTAACTCTGGTGCCATGTCACATATAGAAATTTTTTGATATTTGCAACCATAGTAAAACAAAGACTTATATTTTTGATATTTATTTTATATATTTAAATGCCATTTAACAAAGAAAAATCAACCAAAAAAATGAGTTTGCATGTCACCTCTGATACGCGTGTCATAGGTTCGCCATCACTGCGCTACACAAATGTCTGCGATTGCCATCCCCTCACGGAACACCACCTCGCTGTCTACTCTCCCGGGCTCTCCGCCTTCCCATCTCCTCCCAGCCCTTCCCCAGCTGTGGGTCCCAGAGGCTCCCTCAGGGGGTGGAAAAATCGGAGGTGGATGTCCCTTCGGGGGCTCAGCAGCCAACTGAGCTGAAGAAGGACGTTTCAACTCCGACCTGGTGACGATCGTGCACAGTTCCTGGAACCTCCTCTTTCCTTGAAAAGCTCCGGGGTTTCCTTCCTGACACCCCCTCCCCGCACGGACAGAAGCAGGGTGGTTGGAGAGAGGAGGGAAATGTGCGTTTCCTGCCTCAGGCCAGCTGCAGATAACTCATCTCTGGTTTCCGGGAACCTCACCTCTGAGCATTTTTATTTCTGCAAAGAAACAATATCCCTCGAGAGGGAAGGAAGGGGGGGAGGGCAGGGAGAGAAGGGCGGCAAGACAGTCTCCACAGGACTCCTACCTGCTCCTCCTTTCGATTTCAACTGGGGCATCGCTTTCTCCTAAATCTAATTATGTGCCCGTCCTCCGCACTCCCACAGCCCTCTGCATTCGGCCATCACCCCACCTAGAACATCGTATGATAACAGCCTGCTCAGTCCCCTTCTCACTCTGCAGTCGGCTCTCCAAGAACCGCACACCTCAACGCTGCCCCAGAACCTGGCCTCATACCTGGCAGACACTCCACAGAAGCCATGAGTCAGAGAATCGATTACCCTCCCTCTCTACACACCCCCTGCAGCCAGTCCAAAAGGGAAAGCACTTTGAAGAACCTATTTGCACCGATTCTTATAGGAAACCAGACAGAGAACCGCAGCTTGCTCACACGTCTCCAGTTCTGCGTGGTCACCTACAATCGGTAGAATGGTTGGCTGAAAAGACCGTTTCAGGAGAGCGTGCTCCGGTAGTGCAGAGCTCGGCCACACTTCTTCCTGGAAGAGCTCGTGAAACCCGCAGCTCTAACCCGACTCGTCCCCACCACCAAAATGCAGCCACCGCAGGCCGGAGGCAGGAGATGGGCATGAAAAACCCCAACAATGCCCCACAGAAAACTTAAGCCAAGAAGATGTGCAGGACCTGCCCAAGCCAGGGCAGACAGAAATTCAGGGCGGGCAGAGGGTAGGTCATGATGACTAGACTGTATATATTCTTTTTTAAAAAAAATATACTTTTGTTTATTTCAGAGAGGAAGGGAGGAGGGGAGGGAGGGGGAGGGAGAGAGAGAGAGAGAGAGAGAGAGAGAGAGAGATCAATGATGAGAATCATTGGTGGGCTGCCTCCTGCACGCCCCCTATCAGGGATCAAGCCCACAACCTGGGCATGTGGCAGAATCGAACCTGGGACCACTCAGTCCGCAGGCCGACGCTCTATCCACTGAGCCAATCCAGCCAGGGCGAGTGTATCTATTCTGAAAGGTCACTTTTTCCTTGCCTTGAGGGATGTCACATGAGTGCACCCTGCTTCCTAAGGCAGTTTCGATAGAAAGTATTCAGAGTATGTTCTTCCCACCAACAGCGCACGTGCCCTGACTTTTATCTGGGGGAAATTTGCCACTTTATTGAGTGGGGCCATTCCCGATGAATTTGTTTTTATAGGGTCTCCACATCCTTCTATTGAGCTAACAACATGTTGTAGAATATGACCATCCTCGGTCCCAAGTTCTCCCTCATAGCTGGCCCAAAGTCTACCTGCTAAAATGTACCCTGGGGTTCATTTCTGATGACATGTCTTAAAAGAAAGGACCAGCTGTTTGTAACAACTGCACTTCAGGACCCCATGACATAAAACTTCGCATTGGCTAATACAGGGTGGGGAAAAAGTAGGCTTACAGTTGTGAATACACAAAACAGAATCTATTCCCGTGTTATTCTGTATTAATGATTGTATTATTTGCCACACAAACAACTGCAAACCTACTTTTGCCTGGGAAACCTGAGTCCCTGTATTTAAAGGAACTCAGGTTTCCCAGGGAATATGCGAACTCCACAGTTAGAAAGACGGTCGGGCCGGCTGGGGTGACCCGGGGAAGCTGGTGGATGGAGGCTTTGACCCTGAGCTTGTACAATCCAACAAGATTTACTACCATTTGGCCCGAGTAGAATGGAGAACTGAGAGGGTCATTTCCTCTGCAAAGGAGACACAGCTGGCTCTCCGTGTAGGAACCGAGCCTCACCCAAATGTCAAATCCAGCACGTCCTTGGAGGAGCCCCTCAGGATCCCTCTAGTCAAAGTGGCTCCTCTCATCCAGCTGCTGGAGAAACACATCGCCTTGCCCCCTGGCATTTGTTGTGGCAGCCTGAGCAAACTAATACAGGCATCTCAGTCGGACAGGAGC
Organism: Myotis lucifugus; assembly: GCF_000147115.1. Taxonomy (NCBI): domain Eukaryota; kingdom Metazoa; phylum Chordata; class Mammalia; order Chiroptera; family Vespertilionidae; genus Myotis; species Myotis lucifugus. Next base: position 257,268 of record NW_005871336.1, on the reverse strand, counting down.
TCGAATCCTGCTTCTACCTTTATGGCTGCATGACCTTGGACAAGGTATTTGGCTTTACTTATCCACAATTTTGTGGATAAACTGCTGATGACAGTGGTTGCCTCACAGGGCAGTGAGGAGGGTACATGTCTTGCCCTGTGCTCCCACGCGTGGTGCGCCCATCATTTATCACGTTAGTATGGCTAAGTGTCCATGGCAACAGGATAATAATGGCTGAGGCTTATTATGCAATGGATGCTGTACCAGTGACATGTTGACCATTATCTCACTCCCCAACCACCCTGAGATTGACGTCATCATTGCCCCCATTACATAAAAGAAAAAAAGAATCGTAGAAAAATGATATGCTGGGCCCAAGGTTCTATAGCGTGTCTAATCTTAAAAAAAAAAAAGATTTCTGATTGATTTAGAGAGAGAGAGGAAGGGAGGGACAGGAAGAGGAGAGAGAGGGAGAGGAACATCAATGTGAAAGAAAAACATCGATCTGTTGGCTCCTGCACGCCCTCACTGGGGATCAAGCCCCAAACCCGGGCAATCAAACCGGCAACCTTTCTGAGCACAGGATGATGGCCAACCAACTGAGCCACACTGGCCAAGGCCCAGCTAGTCCAATCTGGATCCCCTGTCTCTTTGAATCCAAAAGCTACCCTTTTAACAAGTGAAAAATATCCTGCCGAACCTGGCACAGGTCTTCTTGCACAGAGAACTGTCACAATGGATTGAAAACTGGCTTGAGAATAACTTACCTTCTCTCCTCTCCTTCCGCATCTTCTTCCCTGTGTTCCTACCATCCCATGCCCCACCCCCGCCCCCGCCGCCCCCATGCACGCACCCCACCACCGGTCATGCCTCAACCTGTGGCGTTTCTGGATGTAGGCTGCCAACAGGTGTTCCAAAAGGAAAAAGAAGAGAAAAGGAAAAGCAAAACCCAACTGTCGATGTGAACGTTACGTAGAGAATAACAGGTCTCTTTTGGCATTCTAATTGCTGAAAGAAGGGCATTATTTCACTTCTGTGTAGGCACTTACAGATGTGGGCCATGTGCCGGTCAGCCCACTTCCTTCACCTTAGATGACCAGGTCACATAGAGGCCTGGGACGTGTTTCCCGTTCTCAGTTATACTCTGAGTTGTTCCCGTGATGTGAAAGCCCGGCTCCAGTCTAGCCACCCTCCCAGAGAAGGGCCAGGAGATGGACGGTTCAGAACATGGGTAACAGAAGCTCTGGTTTTTAACAGCTTTGACTCTGGGTTCAATTCACATAGGAGCAAACCCCGACCATATATATTTCCCATCAGCCTGAAAAATCACTCAAAACAGAGAGGGGAACATCCAGCAGCCCCCAAAACCCGTCAGCGGTGTGTGTGTGTGATGCTCCTCAGAGGGTGTTGAGAATCACAGCACATGATGAGGGATGGGCTCACAGGCTCATGAAAGGGACAATGGCAGGAAGTTCAAGACCATCGCCTTAAACCTTCTTCCAACCTAAAACCCCTCTCTCTGACACTACAATAGAGTGCAAAGAGCACAGGTGTTGCTATGAACTGAATTGTGTCCCCCCGGAAAATTAATATATTGAAGCCCTCCACCCACCCCCACCAACATAATGGTATTTGGAGATGGGCTCTTTGGGAGGTAATTGGGGTTAGATGAGGCCATGAGGGTGGGGCCCCATGGTGGGATTGGTGCCCTTTTAAGAAGGGAAACCAGAGAGCGTGCTCTCCCACCTGGTGTACTTAAGAAAGAAGCCATGTGGACACAGCAAGATGTTGGCCAGAAAGAGAGCTCTCACTGGGAACCAAATATGCCAGCATCTTGATCTCATACTTCCCACTTCTAAAAGAGTGAGAAATGTCTATTGTTTAAGCCACCCAGTCCATGGCATTTGTTATAGCAGCCTGAACAAACTAATACAGGCATCTAAGTCAGACAGGAGTTGGAATCCTGATTCTACCCTTCTGGCTGCATGACCTTGGACAAGGTATTTGGTTTTACCTATCCACAATTTTGTGGATAAACTACTGATGACAGTGGTTGCCTCACAGGGCAGTGAGGAGAGCAAATGTGTTGATGGATGTGAAAGGTGCCTGGCTTTTCCAGGCTCCCTTCTTCCCCCTCGAGTGGCCTTGGGACTAGACTCTGGGATGCGACACCCCCCCATGCCCCCCCCCACTTCCATCAGCAATGCCTGTCCTATGCAAGCCACAGCTAACCTCATAAACAGGTAGCCTGTTGGTCAAATTCAGCCCACAGATGTGTTTTGTTTGGCCTGCGCCAATGTTTGAGGAAATGTGGATTCGTTATCAACATTTAAAAGCCAGGAAATTTCACATAAAAATCCCAATTTCCTGTTCTTCTTGAGAAATAAGATGACAAGTCGCTGGACCTGTGTTCGGCCGGGGTAATCCCCTTCGCAGGGGGTGAGCTCTCGCCTCCCTGCACCAGGCCGGCCTCACCCATGTCGAAGACCTGCTTGGCACCCGGAGGCTTCCGAGTTAGCAGCCCTGAGCTGGTGAAATCTGGCCAGGCCTCCACTTTTCCTGGCTGCCCACAGACAAAGGTTTTAAATACAATTTCAGGATCGGTCTCCCGAGGTGAGGAACAATTAGCACATTCCTGAGTCACTGTTTTTATTTATGTTTCGATTGTGAGCTGAGGAAAACTGAGCTCCCATACCTTGGGCTTGGCTGACCCAGCTTTGCCTCTGTCTTGGGGCCTGGGCTTCCTCCTCTGTGGGAGGAGGCCGTGCGTGCACTAGATGCTATCTATGGACTCTTTCCATATTTGTGTAATTATGATGTGAAATTCAAGCACCTGGGTAGAAATGTAACACAACCCTGTTTACTTCTGAGCTGGAAAGGTTTTCATGAAAGCAGGGCTCTTAAAACGCCTCGTTGACCCTTAACACAGATCTTGACTAAATGTAAACAGGACCTGAATAATGGCCTTGTTTATTGTTCTGCCCACTCCAGGGTGGGATCTTCTGCCTTCATGTCTGTACTTAACACAGCAGAGAGAAATGGACACCAGGGCATGAAAAGATCTGATATTTAACCTCCTGCCCCCAGGAGGCCCTGGGGTTCAGGGCCCTGCCCACCTCGCTGCCCTCACTTCCCACCACCACCCGGCCTCTGGTGCTCCATGCACGTGGGTCTTCACCCAGTTCCTTGCTCACTGCCACCACGGGACCTTTCTCCTGCAGTTCCCACCACCTGGAGCCCTCTTCACCTAGTTAATTCCCACTGATGCCTCAGCTCACAGCACAAGCATCCCAGCACCATTCCTGGCCTCCTGGGCAGGATCGGGTTATGGGGACATATGCTTTCCTCGCTCAGCTGTGTGGTAGCAGCTGTCACAGCTGCACTTCTACATTTTACAAGCGTGACTGGCTGACTAATGATTATCTCCCTGACAGACTATAAATTCCAGGAGAGCAAGGTCCATGTCTGTCTTTGTTCATTGATGTCTCCCTAGTCCCTGGCCAGTAGGGAGGCACTCAAGTATTATTTGATGAATGTATGAATGGGTAGATGAATGAATGAAAGCTGACTCTACTCTATTGGAACTCAAGTATTGGATGAATGTAGAATGAGTAGATGAATGAATGAATGAATGCTGACACTACTCCACTGGGAAGATTCTGGAAGACAATGAACTCCTCAAGGACCATGTCTTATTGAGGTTTGTATCCCCAAAACCTACCAGGAATGACAGTAACTGATAACTATGTTAAGAACTACAAGGACTCACACACCCAGACTTGGGTGGTGACAGGCCAGTGGCATCATCCCCCAGGAGGAAGATGGCTTAGGTGTTCACTCCGCTCCTTTTGTTGAGGGCAATGTGCCCAGTAAAAATGACTCCCGTGCAATTAAGGGCCCCAGTCCTGCCTGAGGAGCTCTGGGAAAACTGGACTTGCATGGCATTTTGGCCTTTAATTTCTTTTTGAATGAAGAAGCGATGCCCACAGGTGCCCAAGGCACAAAGGCCCCAAGATTCTGATGGCAGAGCTGAAGGACAAGTGTAGCTGCCACTCAAGCCCTGGACTGGCCTCCCTAGACAGTGAGACAATTAAATCCCTTACTTGCTGAAGTCCCATTTGTCAGATTTTTGCTCCTTACAGCAGCCTGTATTCTGATAGTAACAATTATGGAGTGAGTCCACACATGGGGAGAACAAGAAAGAATAAATGTCGCCTCAACTACAACAACAGAAAGAGCAACAAGGACCAAGTACTTAGTGTGTTACAACCGTGTTCTAATGGATAATCTGTGTAACAACTCACTCGAATCTACACAAGAATCCTATGGACGTAGACACGTTTTCTATCCCTGTTTCACATACGAGGAAACTGAGGCACAAAAAAGTCCATCGGTCACTTAGTAAAAAGAACCGCAATAAAATCCCCAGCAGAGTGGTTACAACTGCTTGGCATCTTGCCTAACATGGTGCCTGAAGGTTAAGCAGAGCACAGTCAATGTTTATAGAACAGAAGACAGCTACCATCCATGAGCCCTCTACCCCCCGCCACACACACACACACACACACACACACACACACACACACTCTACCTCCATGAACAAATCGATGGGCCCCTAGTAGAAGTCTACCAGTGGTCAGCAAACTGTGGCTCGCGAGCCACATGCAGCTCTTTGGCCCCTTGAGTGTGGCTCTTCCTAAGCCTTAGGAGTACCCTAATTAAGTTAATAGCAATGTACCTACCTATATAGTTTAAGTTTAAAAAAATTTGGCTCTCAAAAGAAATTTCAATCGTTGTGCTGTTGATATTTGGCTCTGTTGACTAATGAGTTTGCCGACCACTGGGCTAGACCAATAAGGGTCTCAGAACTGAACAGCCATAAGAGGCACAAACAAAGCCAACAGAAGCAGCAAGAAGAACCAAGCAGAAAACAAAACTGAAGATAAGGCCCCCCTTGGGCTAGCGCCCTCTGCCCTCTGGCCGGGCCTGCGCGTACCTGATGTTTTCATTCAGTGCATAGAGCTCGTTGCCCTGCAGGCCACCGCCTTTGAAAACATTGATCACGGCGGTCTGCACGCTGCAGGGAAATAAACAGAAGCAAGTCCTGGTTAGAGGATCTGCCCACAGCCACATCAACAAACAGCTCAGGGATGAAGGGGGCTGGAAGGGGAAAAAAACACACAAAAAACGCGGCATAAACAGGGCCACATTTTCATCCCCGGAGCCCATCATTTTCTGACCAGGGCCCTTGGAGAGGAAGGAAGACTGAAGTCACGAGGACCCCAAGGCAGCCCTCTCCCCCCACCTTCTCCAGGCCGGCAGCCTTCCTCCTCCCTCACTGGCAGCCCTGCTGAGCCTGGAGGAACCCGATGGTGCTTTCTGCAAGCAGCAGGGACCTGGGCCTGGGGTTCCTTCTCCCAGGAGGCCCTGTCTTCAGAGGGCAGCTTGGGGCTCGTGGGAAATGACCGTTCCTTGTCTTACTTTTTCTAACAGTACTTTCCTTGGAGGAATCTCACTGGGGCCAGCCTCACTGCCCCTTCCGCTCCCATCCAAGTTAATCCCTTAAAGGGCCACAGTCAAGCCTCCACTCCACCTTCTCTGGGACCCCAATAGTTCCACAAGGAGCTGATTCCAAGGATCCCAGGCCTTTTTTAAAGAACAAGGATCCAGTGAACATCAAAACATTTCAGAGCCTCCGCTCTTTCCCCATCATAAGAGCCGCGTTCACTGAGAAAATCCATAACTTCTGACCCAAAGCAGTGAGTGATGCTTCCAGAAGAATGCTGCCTTTAATTTATCCGGAGAGTAAGTGCAGAGATTTGAAAAATAGTGGCCACAGGAGCGCAAGACAGAGTATTGGTGCTCTACTCTGCTTGTGCAAAAGGTCGGCGAGACACCTTACAAAGAAGCCCAGTGTCTTGAACCACCTCAGCAAATGGGTAGCAATTATTTATCACCCTACTTGGAAATGTTAACAGCACAAAGGACTTTCTCTTTCTAGAGTTTAGACTTTCTACTCTAGATAGAGTAGACATAGTAATAAAATAAACAAAACAAAAAAGCCCAGTGTCTTCCCTCCCAGCCACCTGCGGCTCACGTCACATGATGGTCTCTTAGCTTTTCACAGATACGCCTCTTACCTTCCCACATAGGTAGAAGGTGACTTGAGTTTACTTAGATGGTCCCCCCTCCCCCCCGTGGGTCCTCTGAGTAGGGATGTGACAAATGAGCATCAATAGTCATTGTCAGTTCCCACCCCACTGTCCAGGGCAGGTAACTGGCTCTGCTGGCCTGGAGGCCCCCAGGGGTCCACTCTGCCTCTGCTAAAACAAGGACAGCTCGGATACAGTCCCTGTAGGAAAGCATCCTCTCTCTGTCAATTGTCCTTGTAACCATGACCTTCTGACGCAGAGACCTCGGAAGCAGTAGAAGCCAAGCCCGCCCCGGCCCTGTTCTGGCCCGGGCGGCCCCCACCCCACTCCACCCCCTGGCCGCATCCTCTACCTGTTCCAGGCCGAGTTGGAACTCAGCTGCAGGGCCTGGCGGGTGGCTTGGAATCGGGGCAGGTCGCTGAGCACCGGGGAGCTCATGAAGCGCGGTCTGGGCCTGCGGAAGGAGCCCATCTCGTGGACCTCGGCGGGCAGGCTGGGGGCGAAGCCGCGGGTCATAAGTCCAAGTGAAGGGACGGCTTCTCCTCTGGTCCAGAAGGTTCCGACTGCCCACGGAAAGGGCTTCTCCCAGGGTGGCTGCCTTCAGGCTCGGGTTTTCTTAAAACCACAAATTTAGCCAACACCTGGAAAGAGAGGGCGGCGTTTATTGAGAACCCCTGAGCTGAGCAGACCACGTTTTGGAGGAAGTCAGCTGGGACTTTTGAGCCAAACGATCTATAAACAACTCCAGGACCCCGCCCCCTCAATAATATCTCTACCCTGCGGGGTCCCATCCAAAAGTTTTAACAGGTCTGTTTTGGTTTAAACCAGCGGTTCTCAACTTGTGGGTCGCGACCCCTTTGGCGGTCAAACGACCCTTTCACAGGGGTCGCCTAAGACCATCCTGCATATCAGATATTTACATTACGATTCATAACAGTAGCAACATTACAGTTATGAAGTAGCAACGAAAATAATTTTATGGTTGGGTCACAACATGAGGAACTGTATTTAAAGGGCCAGAAGGTTGAGAACCACTGGTTTAAACAGTGTGGTCACCCCACAGTAGGAAGGGAGTGAAGGGGGTCAGTTTGAGACCAACCTGACAGAAAAGTGATTTCTAGTTCAGCTAGTGTGGCTCAGTGGTTGAGCATCAACCTATGAACCAGGAGGTCATGGTTCGATTCTTGGTCAGGGCACATGCCGGGGTTGCAGGCTCGACCCCCAGTGGGGGATGTGCAGGAGGCAGCCGATCAATGATTCTTTCTCATCATTGATGTCTCTATCTCTCTCTCTCTCTCCCTTCCTCTGTCTGAAATCAATATATATATATATGGCTAAGTGACCGTCCGACTGTCTGGTACCTATGACATGCACTGACCACCAGGGGGCAGATGCTCAACGCAGGAGCTACCGAGCAGTGACTTGGCAGTGGTGGCTCTCAGGTGACGCACCCAGAAACCAGAGAGGAGCAAGCCCAATTCCTTGCAGAGCCATGCAATTCCACCTTCGGCTGTGGGTTATGTTGTTGCTGGGGCACTGTCAGCCCCGAATCTGGTTTACTGCACACTTGTATTTGCGTTCCATACCCTGTACGACAGCAACTTTGCATAGTGCCCTCTCACACTCCGGGACCCCTCGGGGCATGTCGGAGAGCTGGTTTCGGCCCGACCCCTGCAGGCTAGGCCAAGGGACCCCACCTGCCAAAGGGAGCCCGCTCACTCCACAGATGCCCTTGAGCTGTGGCGCCACCCCAGGTGCAGCCAGCTGGGGAGGGACTGCGGGAGGTTGGCTCCAGGGCGTGTCCTGTCCATCTTGCCCAGTCCCATCCCGCTGGCCACCACCCGCGCCTGCATTAGTCCCTGCACCGGAGCCAGTGCTGCGAGCCGGAAGACCCGAGCGTGAGTTTTCTTTCTTTTTCTCCTCCCCCGCCCCTCACTCCAAACACGCCCTTTGAGCCACAATGTTGCCCCAGGAATTTTAATTAATTTCCTTTCGATGTGCACGAATCAGTGCACCGGGTCACTAGTAAAAATATATTAAAGAAAGAAAGCGAAAAAAGAAAAGTGATTTCTCAGCTGTGCTTGACTGTAGTTCCCTTGCAATGCCATCAAAGTTTAGGCACTGGCTGGGTTTCTGCAGAGCCCCCAGTGTGGTGCATTAAAAGATAGCTTTAAAAAATGCCTCGAGGAAAACACAACAGCTCCTTGTCCTGGCACTGAAAGCCTTCCAGGGATGCCCTCACCGTGCCAGCCCATGTGCAGTGCTCAGGATTTCCTAAAGTATTGCTCAGTGTCTCTTCACTCGGGCACATCTCCCACCATCCCTGACCTGCCGTTCATTCATTCATCCCATCAGAACAGATTTATTACGTGTTTACCACCACCAGGAGCTGTAGGGCATCCAAAGATTTCCAAGGCCTGGTCCCTGCCCTCAAGAGGCTCCTGGTCTGTGGAGAAGATAACTGTCAGTGTATTCATTCATGCAATGAATATCTGTTGAGCACCTACGATGCAGCAGGCCCTCACTCAGGCATTGTTCTCACAGTGACCCTGGAGAACATGACCTCTGCCCTCTGTAGCTTACAACCAGCAGGCACTGTTCCATGTCCTCATTCTATTCCCTTTCTCAGGCTTTCCGATTGTATTGACTGCTCCTCTTGCCCAGAACTCTTTTCCTTTTCCTCTCTGCGTATCTAAATCTAACTCACCCTGCAGGCTGAATTCATGGATACTGTCCCCTGAGCAGTTCCTGGGAGACTTTATGGCTTCCTGGTTAATGGCAATGGCTTTGGAGTGAACTTTGGTTGAGTCTTAATGAAGCCACTCCCAAGTGGGCACACGGAGTCTAAGAGTCCTTAGCTGTCAGCCGCCAACATCACAGGGCTGACGAGATGTGAAATGACATACCCAGCAGACATCAGACCCAAGACCCATAGGAACTGTCTATTTCCATTCAGACCGATAGCTTTCCTTTCTTTTTTACCTTTCAATTTTATTTGGTACTAGAGGCCTGGTGCACAGATTTGTGCACTGGTGGGGTCCCTCGGCCTGGCCTGCAGGGATCCGGCCGAAACCAGCTCTCCAGCATCCCCCGAGGGGTCCTGGATTACAAGAGGGCAGTTCTCAGGTGATGCACATCGGAACTGGGCTCCCTCCTCTCTGGTTCTGGGTGTGACACCCAAGAATCCCAGCTGCCAAGTCACTGCAGCTCAGCAGCTCCTGTGTTGAGCATCTGCCCCCTAGTGGTCATTGCACATCATAGCTATGGGTCGGATGGTCAAATGATCAGATGGTCGCTTAGGCTTTTATATATATAGCTGGGTTTCAGGTGTACAGCTTAGTGGTTAGACAATCATATACTCTACCTAGTGTTCCCCTCGATATTTCCAGTACTCACCGGCACTTACACAGCTATTACGATGTTATTGACTGTATTCCCGATGCTGCACTTCACGCCCCATGACTACTTTGTAACTGCCAATTTGTCAGACCAATTGCATTCTTTCTTGGCACCTCTGCACCTGTCCTGTCAGTCTCTTATTCTTTAGTGAACCTCAAGTTTCAGTCAGTGGCTTAGAGTGAGTTTTGGATCCCATCAGAGTGAAGAACAAAAGGAAACATCACTGGGGTTATGGTCACTTTTTTTCTCTGGGGTTTACAGGTTAGCCCAGAAGTATTCCCACGGCCACCTCTCTCACCGGCTAACTCTGCTATGACCCAAAAACCAACGCTGAAAGAAAAGGAGACATTTTGGCCATAAATGTCCATCCTCAGGTTGAGAAGGGGAGAGGGTTTTGCATTTGAAGAAGGAGACACGGAGGTGTCACCTCCCAATTCAATGCTGCTCTGGTCAGAAGAGGAACGAGGCTGTCAGACAGGCGGTGAGGCCAGCCATCCAGAGAGCATAGGAGGGGCTTGCAGCTGTCCACAGGCAATGGGCCCAGTGACAATGAACTTGTGAGACCAAGAGCCGAAGAGGGAATCGCTTGTCTTCCACCTGTGAAATTTAGAGGAAAGCAGAGTCGCGCCCCATTTTCTTTTCCAGTCTCCTGCCCCTCCACCCCATTCTCAGAATGAGTCAGTAGTGACGAAGATTTATCAGTGAATGCTGGGGAGTCATCATACGCCTGCTCACATTTCAGAGGCTCTCCGTAACCCCGCAAGTGCCACCAGAATTTGGAAAGATCTATACAAATCAATGAATGAGGCAAAGAAGCCCTAAAACCACAGACACCCCCTCAGATCCTGACAATGGCTGGCTTGGGGAGTTAACTTGCCCAGTAAAGGCCACACTATTAAAAGAGGGTCCATTTCCCGGCCCCTCTTTAAATGGGCCTGCTAAGTGCAATTCCTCTGTGTCATCACAGGATATTAACTCCCTTTATGAGAATCTTAAACTTGGGGTGATGGAACCGCCTCCCCTTCAGTGGCAGCTGTACGGGGAAGTAGAAAAGTGAGCTGGATGGATTCCTCCACGTGTTCACCTTCCGGCTGCCTGCCAAGACGGCCACTTCTCCAGGAGGCAGCGTGACAACAGGAGTCCCCCTCCACTTCCCAGTTGGTGTCCCCCAGGCCTCCCACGCCAAGCCACGTGCATATCCAGCAAGACCCATGGGCAGCCCCATCCACACAGATGACCCTTTTCCATAATTTTCAGCCCAAAGGGACGATGCCTGCAGCTCCCACAGCCTCCCCCGCAACCCCCCGCAACCTCACTGCAGAGGAACACACGAGGAGCTGCGTCTGACTCATGCTGCACCTGCAGAACCTGCCGCCCCCAGGTCCTGGCGGGCAGAGGGCACCCGAAGCCATCTGTGTTCCCGTCACTCCGACTCTGGACAGAGCCAGCAGGCTCTGCAGAGCTCTGTGGAGAGGAAGCTGCGGCAGCAGTGACAAGAGTGGCCTGAAGGGAAAAGGTGACGCACCCCATGCCCACCCGCCACTGGCCCCCACAGGCCTGTCCTGGCCTAAACGTGACAAATCAGAAAGCAGCAAGAGAGATGGGCCTTGGAGTGCTGCCCACCAGGCCCCCACTTACAGGTAATCAGAGAAACCTGTCCAACGGCACCAACGCAAGTCCCCTGACTCGATATCGAAGGTTCCCCAGCCCCCACCTAGGCCATCTGTGAACTCCTTGAAGACAGGCATGGGGACTTCCTCATCTCTGAAGCACACTACGGCTGCAGGTAAGGAGGAAGGAAAGGAGAGCGACTAGGGAGGCCTCGACCGCCTGCCCGACAGGACGATGAGCACTGTCACAGTGGGTAAACATCACCTTCACAAAACCCCTGGAAGATCAGAGACGTGAAGCAACCTGCCAGAAGTCACACAGCGAATGAGTGGCAAATCACGGACCGGCGCCCGGACTGGCCTAATGCTACAGCCCACTCCCACCTAGTCCTGCTACCAAGCTCAGCCAGAACATCGGAATCGCGCCTACCAAGTCAGTCAGGAACACTCAGTCACGAGATTTCATATCAAAATCTGAACCTCATGCCCCTGAGATAGAGAAACTGGCACAAGGGACTCGCTGACCACATTTGATGGGGGCAAGAGGAGCAGGATGAAAGGAGAAAGCAGGGACGGCCTAAGTTGGACACCCACTCCTCCCTAGCTGTGTGGCCTCGGGCAAGTTACTTGACCTCTCTGAGCCTGTTTCCTCTTGCATGAAATGAGCATGCTCACAGTGGCTACCTCAGGGTTGCATTCGGATAAAATGAGCACGTATTTGTAAAGCACCTAGAACTGTGCATGGCAAACAGCAAACGCCACATCACTGCTTGTTCAATAAATAAAATAAACGGTTATTTCTAAATCTCCAAGCAAGGTCACTAGTGGGACTATGGCAACACTTCCTCCTGCTCATGGCGACCTCAGCGAGACCTAGAAAATATCCGGGAGCAGGCAAGGTCGCTGGTCCCAGTGGTGGTCACAGTGGTGTACTGGGACCTCACCTCCCCAGGCCTTTGGCAACTCACGTGTTGTTTACTGACCCTTCCTCCAGTCTCTGTAGCATGTTCCTCAGTTTCAGAGTTTTTCTTTTCGTGTGTTTTTTTAAAATATATTTTTATTGATTTCAGAGAGGGAGGGGGAGGGAGGGAGAGAAATAGAAACATCAAGGATGAGAGAGAATCACTGATTGGCTGCCTCCCTCACGCCTCCTACTGGGGATCAACCTGCAAACCTGCAACCCATGCACGTGCCCTGACTGGGAATCAAACCATGACCTCCTGGTTCATAGGTAGACACTCAACCACTGAGCCACGCAGGCCAGGCAGTTTCGGAGTTTTCCACAGATCATCACGCTTCTAAAATTTACTCTAACCCTATAAAGCAGGTCGAGCAGAATTTTGTCAAATTAGGAAACTGAGGCTCAAACCGGCTGAGTGACATGGCCAAGCTGGGAAGCCCTGGGTCCAGGAACCAGACTCGGCTGCAAGTCCTCCAGCCTCAGGCCTGGCCTGCCACCGGTGCTCCACCAGGCAAGTCTCCTTCCCCCCCCCCCCCCCGTGTATGTTTAAATATTTTCATGACACATACTTTAAAAGGGGGTTATACACCCACCAGCACATACACCTCCAATAATGGTAATAAACTACCGCCAACTTAAGAAATAGAATGTTTTCTTAGAAATAGAATGCGCTTCTATTTTTCTGATAATGGCAAACCTGCTGATTTGTTATAAAAAATGTAAACATTCACAGAAGGCTACCGCATACAGAAAGAAAGGCCTCCCTCTGGCCACGTAATAACCTAGGAAGCTCTGGCCAGAACTTCCTGAGACGACAGAAACATTCTCCGTCTGTGTGTCTAATCCGATAGCCACGAGCCATATGAGGCTACTGAGCCCTTGAAATGTGGTTTCATGGTTGAGGGACTGAATTTTAATTTGCTTTTTGATAGCCATACTCAAGTGCACACATAATATTTTAATAAAAATGGGTAATTTGTTCTTTCCTTTTAATAATACATCATGGACGTCTTCCCATATCACTTGCTATACATTTACCTACTTCATTATTTTTAACTAGAGGCCCGATGCATGAAATTCATGCACTCGGGGCGGGGGGGTGTCCCTCAGCCCAGCCTGCGCCCTCTCACAGTCCGGGAGCCCTCGGAGAAGTCCAACTGATGGACATCCTTAGCGCTGCTGTGGAGCGGAAGAGGCTCCCGCCATCACCACTGTGCTTGCCAGTCGTGATCCTGGCTTCTGGCTGAGTGGTGCCCCCCTGTGGTAGCGCACTGACCACCAGGGGGCAGCTCCTGCATTGAGCGTCTGCCCCCTGGTGGTCAGTGCGCATCACAGTGACCCGTCATTCCGCTGTTCGGTCGATTTGCATACTAGCCTTTTATTATATAGGATAGTTTCTTAACTATTTCATTTAAGGGTTACCATACTTCATTTAACCAGTCCCCTACAGGTGGATTTTTAGTAGTTTCTAGTTTTTTGTTACCACAAAGAATGAGCATTTTTGCCAGTCTTAGCAACCGCATAACCCTTTGTGTGGATGCATTCCAGAAGTGGAACTGCAGGGTCAAAGCGCCTGGGAATTCTTACCTAGCAACACCCGCCCCTGCAGAAAGGAGCCGAGAGGCACCAGGCCTGGAGCTCCAAAGCATGAGCAGTCACTAGAGGCTTTGGAATCAGACAACCCCTGGCATCAACGCTTACTCTGCCACTCACTGACTGTGGTGGGAAGAAAAACTGGCGCCCCAAAGATATTGTCACTTCTTATCCCCAGAACCTCTGAATATTACCTTCGATGGCAGAAGATGTGATTATCGGGGGGGGGGGGGAGCTATAAATATAATCACCTGTATCCTGGTAAGAGGGATGCAGAAGGAGATTGGAAACAGAAGAGGGAAAACAAAAACAAAAACACAGAGTTACAAAGAGGAGAAGGTGATGTGAAGATGGAGGCAGAGACTGGAGGGATGCAGCCCCAAGCCAAGGAAGCTGGAAGAGAAAAGAAACCGATTTCCTAGTATCAGCTAGAAAATGATATGCTGGGGGGGGGGGGGTTGTCCCCTAGAGCCTCTTGAGGGAATATGGCCCTGTGACACCCTGATTCTGGTCTCTTGACCTCCAGAACTGTGAGAGAATAAATTTCTATTGTTTAAAGCAGCCACAGTTGTTACTGCAGCCACAAGAAAGGGACACACTCACTGTGGGACCACTCTGCACTGCAGTGTGTACATTTGAAAGTGGGAGCAGGAAGCCACCTTGGCGAGCCATTGTGGCCATGAGCAAGATTGCCTATGCAGTGCCTGCCAGGATCCCGGAACTATGCAGGTGCAAGACACAGGTGCAGTGGAGGGTCAAGCGAAGGTGCCAGCCAGCGCCAGGCTTACTGTGTGACCCGGGCATGTCACCTGGGATTGCTAAGGGGTTGGATGGGATGATTCAACTACGGTTTAAAATAGTCCTGGCCTGCGGTAAGTGCTTGGTGAATGGTACCTATTGTTTATTTTTGTTACCACCATCTAGGGCTGCCGTAACCAAATACCACAGACTGAGACTTAACGGCAGATGTTAATTTTCTCACAGTTCTGGAGGCTAGACGCTCAGGATAAAGGTGGCAGCCGGCTTGGTTTCTTCTGAGGCCTCTCGCCTTGGCTTGCAAACAGCCACCATCTGACTGCGTCCTCACGTGGCCTTTCCTCTGTGTGTGAGCATCCCTGGCGTGTCTCCCTGTGTGTCCAAATCTCTTCCTATGAGGACACCAGAGAGATTGGATGAGGGCCCACTCTCACGACCTCATTTTAACTTACCCTCCCCTTTGAAGGCCCTATCTCCGAATGCAGTCACATTCTACGGTGCTGGAGGCTAGCTCTTCAACATAGGAATTTTAGGAGGACACAATTCCACCACAACTACCACCACCATCGTCGTCGTCGTCATCATCATCATCATCATCATCATCACAAAAAGTTCTTTATCTAATGTCTCTGAGTTAAAGAAACCAAAGTGTTGCCCTAGCTGGTTTGGCTCAGTGGATATAGCGTCAGCCTGTGGACTGAAAGGTCCCAGGTTCAATTCTGGTCAAGGGCACATGCCTGGGTTGTGGACTTGATTCCCAGTAGAGGGTGTGCAGGAGGCAGCCGATCAATGGTTCTCTCTCATCATTGATGTTTCTATCTCTCTCCCTCTCCCTTCCTCTCTGAAATCAATAAAATATATTGAGGGGAAAATAAAAATAAAGAAACCACGGTCTTTTGGTAGGTGTTCTCTTTTGAAGGACCAAGGTGGTTAACTTTTAGGAAAATGTGCTTCTAAAGTGATTTCAAGGTTAAGTTTTTGGTGCTTAAAGGGTTCGCTTCCATTACCTGGAAAGCTGGGATGCTGGGCTCGTGACGCACTGTGGCGGTCACGGGGTGACTGGGCCTGATCGCTCCCCTCGGTCTCCAGGCTCACCTTGAGAACCTCCACGCTCAGAATCCAGGATGTGTTTCCTGGACAAAAAGAAGGTGGGATCTTGCTTTCTCATCCCAGCTGCCTAGGGCAGGGCACAGGGAGCGGGCACAGCCAGCAGGCGGGGCCAGCGGGCAGAAGAAGGTGGCACCCTTCGTGGAAAATGCAAATGAATTCCACTAAGGCACCGACCCTTGGCTCTGAAAAGGGAAGTCGAATCATGGCACAACTTGAAATAAAGAAGTGGGAGGCTTGTAATGACTGAGGCTTCCAGGAAAAAGCCACTCTGCGCGTAAGTAACAAAGAAGTCAAAGAAAACAGCACAGCCTGAAGTGGCGGCCTGAAAAGGAGGGAAAGCCAGTTCCCAGGAAACCACCCAGCCAGCCCGTTCACAGGCGCCCCTCGGGAGCTCCCGCAGTCAGGAGGCCCAGCGTGGGGCTCTTCCCCGTCCCGGGACAGGGGCAGGGAGACCAGCGTCCTTCAGCCACCGGGACTCAGATACTGTCATTGACCTCGACCCATCCACTCGAACTGCAGCCGGAATTACCTTTATCATGACGACGAGGATGAGAGCAACAGGACCCTTTAATGAGGCCAACTGTGGGACAGGCACTCGATATGTATCATTTCCGTGTTTTTAAAATGAATGGAGAGGGTCTCGACCAACAATCGTTAATGAAATAGGTTAGAATAGAAAACATCAGAGCGCATCAATCGCATGTTGGGGAGACATATAGGTTACATGTGTACTCATGTGAACCCACAGGGAATGTATCACATACTTCATACTGTATGTAGCAGTCAAAATGTGTGAGAGCCCCCATGTCTGATCTTCACAACCTCCAGGATGCTACTACCATCCCCATGTTACAGAGAAGGAAATGGAAGTGCCAGGTGATTGACTTGTCTAAGGTCATACGGCTTGTGACAGGAGGTGCTGAGGCAAGAACCCAACAGTCCAGAGCCCACTACATTCACATCACCCTGCAGCTTCAATGCCTTCAAAGGTTCCATCGAGCTCTCAGGATAAATCCCCAAACCCCATCCTCACTCCCTCACCTCCCACCACTGCATGCCAGCTCACTGGGCGTCCTTCATTTCCTCCA
>NW_005871336.1:236511-240520 GCF_000147115.1 Myotis lucifugus | reverse complement strand
TGCTGTGCCCTCTGTGTGAAATACTTGCCCCCCCACTTCTCCAGGTTCAAACCCGCACACATATTATCACCTGTTCAGAGGCCCTCCTTCACCTCTACCCCTGATTAGATCACATCACCCCACAGGCCACCCTCCTCACCTCCTTTTTTGTCCTGACACAGTCTACCACAATAAATGACTATGGATCTATTTCTTATTGCTTTTGTTCAGTCCATAAGGGCAGGGACTATGTCTATCTTGTTCTCAGATGCATCCCCCAGGGCTTACTGCAGTGCAGAGATTCACAGATATTTGATGAATGAGCAAAGGAACCAGCCATGTGAGACGAGCTGTGGCTGGGAGGGACACAGGAACTGTAAGCAAGTATCACCTGAGAACACCAACACCCAAAACTAGGGCTTTACCGATGCAAATATCCTGGTTTTGAAATTAGATCATTCTAGGTTTGAATCCAGCCTCTACAATGTATGAGCTGCGTGACCTGGGTAAATGACTCAAACTCTCTGAATCTTGTTTCCTCGTGTGTCAAATGAGTGTGAAACTGCTCTCGACGTTGTGAAGATTAAATAAGGCAGCTTAGATCGTAGCCTGGCCCATGGCAGGGTCCCAAAAAAACTGTAGCTAGCATTAACATTTTTATAAAACACTGTGTTCTTCACTAAACCCTCACAGACTCCAAAAGGTGACACAGGGCCAGGGTATGGGGCAACGGGCCCGCTCACACACTGCTAGGGCAGCAGTGTGGGGCAGCTGCTATGGAGGGAAATTTGACAAGACCAACCGCAATGACAAAAGCTACCGCCTCTGACCCAGCAATTCTACTTCCAGGAATTTTACTCCAGGCGTGTCAAGTGACCCACACAACGAGGGATTTTACTGCAGCCTTCTTTGTGACGGGAACAGATGGGAAAGAACCTAAATGCCG
This sequence comes from Myotis lucifugus, assembly GCF_000147115.1. Taxonomy (NCBI): domain Eukaryota; kingdom Metazoa; phylum Chordata; class Mammalia; order Chiroptera; family Vespertilionidae; genus Myotis; species Myotis lucifugus. Next base: position 239,595 of record NW_005871336.1, on the reverse strand, counting down.
GCCAACAGAGGGCTGGCTGTGGGACCTAGCGTGTCCCCTGCGCTGGAACCCCATGCAGCTCAAGGAAGGGTGAAAACTCTGCCTTGATCGGGGTGCTCTCCAGGGGACACACTGAATGCAAGGGTGCTAAAAAGCTAAACGCAGAACCGTGGGTGTACACATCACGCCACCATCGACATAAAAGAAAGATGAGAAGAGCGTTTACATAGATCATCAAATGTGAGTAAGACGCCTTTGAAAGGACCCGCCGGAAACCGCTAACACTGGTTTCCCGGGGGCGGGAGCTGGGTGGCAGGAACACAGTGGAGAAGACTTGTCTCTATAAACCTTCCTGTGACTTTGGATCTGGAAACTTGAACATGTAGGACTTACCCAAATACGTAAGTGCGAACAACCATGGGCCCCCTGCCCTGCCCCCTAAAAAAGAAAGACAGAAGGACAGCTTATAGGATTTGTTCAACGTCGCTCAGCTCACGAAGGGAGTCAGGCTTCCAACTTGGCTTCTGATCCGATCCCAAGCTCAGCGCTCTATCCATTACAGTCCATCCTCTCAACACCCTCCCCTCCCACCACGGCATGCCAGCTCCCTGGCCTGCCTTCATTTCCTCCAACACCACCTGCTTACGGGAGGCAGCCACGACTTGGTCCAATCTGGGTTTTTACTGTCTCAGGATAGAAGCCCAATTTTTGCCAGGTCTGACTTTTTCAAGAAATCCAGATTTTTAGAAATGCAAAATCACCCGATTTTTGTGCAAATGTTGGCGATGAATTCACCAAGCCGACGAGCACTTTTGGAGCCTGACCTATAGGTGTGTGACCTTTATTTGATCCCATCCCAGCTATGGCCACCAGCCTTCTCACACCTTTTACCCAAGGCCTACGCTGCCACTGTGGGCTTGGGCCAGTCCCTTCCCTTCCCTGGGGCTTCTGACTTATCAATTCAGAGTTCAGCCTAATCAATGGCCATGATGATCTCTCAGCATCACCAGGTACACAGTCAGCCCCTGACCGAGAGCCCTGGTCACCTCTGAGAGAGCAGGTGGCACAGTGCAAACCCAGAACCTTCTGCTGAGGCTTCACTCCCACCTACCACAGCATCTAGTTGGCCAGCCTCTCAACTGACCAGCTCTCGGTCTCATCTCACTCTTACCCCACCACCGAGTCCCCAATTCCCCTTTGCGTTGAACCCACAGATCCACAGTTCCAACAGGCAAGCCAGCAGCACCCGGGCTGTGGCTGAAACACACAGCGAACCCACCGAGCCAACCTGAGAAACTGGGTCTGAACTCCACACCACGCCCTGCCCACTGGATGGAAACCAAATCAGAATAGGTTTTCAAGAGCAGTGAGACCATTTTGCAAATCAATTGCCTATCATAGACTGTTGTATTATATTTACTGCTGATAAGAATATAGTTTCTACCATCACAGGCTGGTCATGATGGTCAGAAGGCACCAAGACTCTTGGCATCTGACATCTCAGTTCATTTCCACCCTACACCAGTGAGGTAGGTTTTATATTCCCATTTTGTAAATGAAGAAACTTGGGAATTCAGTTGCCCAAGGTCAGAAGACTGGTAAGAGGGACCCGGAGTCAAATGCTATCTGACTCCAGGGCCTGAGCTCCTAACCCCTCTCTGTTAAGCAACACTATCTGCCAGTGCAAGAGATGAGAGCTGAACGCCACCCGCGGCTTCCTTCTTAAAGGTCGCCGACAGCTTCTTACCTTGTCCAGGCAGCAAGCGCGCGCTCTCTGCCCTTACAGGAAGGAGGCTGTTTCTTCACAGCACTTGCGAAGCAAGCTGAAGTCACCGTGTTTGTTTACTTGTTCACCGTCTGACCAGCCCTGAGAGCATGCAAGTTCCTCAAAGTCACAGCCCTTACCCGGCTCATTCACTGCAGCATCCTGCTGTGAGCGCAGCACTGGCCACAGGAAAGTAGTCTTGAGTGACGGAATGAAACGTGGACTTTCAAGCCACCAGGGAGAATGGTCTTCCCATTTCCAAGGGACCAGAAACATCCCCTTCACAGTGGACTGAACTCAGGTTCACCTAAGCATTATTATGTTTTAAATAATTTTATTAATTTCAGAGAGGAAGGGAGAGGGAGGGAGAGAGAGAAACATCAATGATGAGAGAGAATCATCGATCGGCTGCCTCCTGTACACCCCCCACTGGGGATGGAGCCCACCACCCGGGCACGTGCCCTGACGGGGAATGGAACCAGGACCTCCTGGTTCATAGGTCGACGCTCAACCACTGAGCCACGCGGGCTACCTAAGCATTATTGAACGTGGCCCCTGGGTCTGTTTGCTGGCTAGTGGAGCCTACAAACTTGGCAGAGGACACACGCCTTCTGCATAGCACAGCCTGTTTGTTTTGATCGAGGACCAACTTCCCAACTCTTAGGAGACAAAGGCCGGCCGGAGACAGACACTCACTTCTACAAAGAAGAAAATGTTAAGGTCACGTTTGGACTACGGAAAAGGCTCCCCAGGAAGAATGAGACAAGTTTCTCAGCACTTCACTGGAAAGCGAGAGCAGACAGAAGAGCCTGGAAGTCCGAATGTGTGAGGCAGTAAACACTGCGCGCACAGGATGCAAGCTTGAGTGTCTCTGTCTGCTTAACAGCGTTCGCTAAACATCCACAGGACTCCGGGCACTGACAACTGAGACCCGTCGTCTAGCAATGATCATTTCATCATCCCATCACCATCCCCCTGGCCTGCAAACCACTGTGTAATCACCAGAAACCCCCTCCCTCTCTACCACCCCCCACCCCCACTTTGGTACCAGTCAAGCAAAACTGTGGGGGAAGAACCACACATCTTATTTACTCATCTCTAAACCTCACGTTTCTCCGAGTGCAAATCGTTTGGGCGTGGCCCGGACACGCCGTCCAGGGTGATTCTGCAGTGCCTGGCGCAGATGATAAACCAAAAGTCTAGACATCAGCCAGCGGGAGCTTAACTGGCCATTATGGGAGCAATTACATTTTCTGACACGTAACATACACAAAACCTCGGTGGGGGACAGAGCAGTCCAACGCTACTGTCTGGCAGCCAGCGGGAGTTTTAACGACGGG
>NW_005871336.1:125031-236150 GCF_000147115.1 Myotis lucifugus | reverse complement strand
GGTGCCAGGATCTGAGGAGAGGAAGCCGTTTGGGGCAAATAGAGAAGGGAGTATGGGCTCCCGTGCCCCAGGGGCTCCGAAGCTCACAGGAAACACTCCAAAGCCATGTTATACATGCAGCTGGACACACCAAGGGCTGTGATTGATGGGCAGTTAAGGTGAGGCCTCCATTGCCTCGTCCAGTTCTGTGGGAGAGTGTGGCCCATGGGGACTGCAAAGGACATTTGGGTGGTTTGAGAGCTTTTGGGAAACTTAGAAGGAACTGCTTGTCCTGTCAGTCAATGATATTTTTCATTATCTCCGAATACCACAAAGGATTACCATGTTTGCCCGCTAATTCTGACCCCAGATGTTTACAATGAAAGTGGCCACGCGGCTCCCACGGCGGTGGGCCCCAGCGGCCAGCGGCCAGCAGGCCGCAGCAGAGTTCTCCAAAGTGACGGCAGCGGCTGACGTGGCCTCCCCCGGAGACAACTGGGGAGTGGTCCCAAACCAGTTCCAGAGCCGGGTTCAGAATGAAGCAGCAAGTGTAAAAGGCTTTCCCCGGAGGATTTACGCAGCTGAGGTCATGAGCAGGTTGTGGCAGGGTGGCAGGCAGCTTAGTGCAGAATAATGCAGACTCACATCCCAGCCCTTGCTGGATTTCTGCCCCAGTCCTTGGGAAAAAGGCAAAAAACAAGTTTGCTCGGGTATTCTCCCAGGCTCGGCTTAAGCGGACACCTAGTCTAGCTCCTGAATGGCCAGGGAGCCCAAGTGCTCCCTTAACCCTAGTCTTTGCTTGAGATCGAACTGCTGACACAGAGGCCTTCAACAAAACTCGGAATCTGGCCTTGGCCGGTGTACCTCATCAGTTGGGTGTAGTCCCATGCACTGAAAGGTTGTGGGATTGATTCCAAGTCAGGGCACATGCCCAGGTTGCAGGCTCGATCCCTGGTAGGGGGCATGCATAAGGCAGCTGACGGATGTCACTACGCTCTTACATCCATGTTTCTCCTCTCTTTCTCTCCCTCTTCCCTTCCTCTCTCTCTCTAAAAAGCAATAAATTATTAAAAAAAGAAAAACAGAACCCGACCTGTGTCAAAAAGAACCAACAAACTGGAGGGTACATGACAGAAATCTACACCTCTGAATTGAGGAGAGGGAAAGAGATGAAAGCCTGGAGAAGTAAACAGATGCTTTTATGTAACCTATGATTCTACACAAAATAAACTGCACAAATAATTACGCTAGGCAGTTTGGGCAGGAACGGGGTAGATGTTGACCAGGTTTTCCCATAGGCCATGTTCAAGAGAGAGAGAGAGAACTGTCCTGGGAGCTCAGTTGGTTAGATCGTTGTCCAGATACACCAAGGTTGCGGGTTTGTTCCCCAGTCAGGGCACACACAAGTATCAACCAGTGAGCGAATAATAAGTAAAACAATGAACACATTTTTTTTAAAGCGGGAGAGAGAGTCTTGGCTGCTGTGGCTCAGTTGGTTGAGCGTCATCCCATGCACCAAGAGGTTGCCAATTACAGGTCAGGGCACACGCCCCAGTTTCGGGTTCAATAGGGAGCGCACAGGAGGCAGCCAATAGATGTTTCTCTCTTATCGATGTTTCTCTCACTCCATCTCTCCTTTCCTCTCTCTCTGAAAATCAATAAAAACCTACTTTAAAAAAGAGGGAGAGAGATCTTTCGGTGAGTTGCGTAGCTCCCCAAACCCTTCAAGGCACAGTTGACCCATGAGCACATGAGGCCCTGGAGAACAGGGTCAGGCCAGCGAGGCATTCCCTCAGGGTCAGGCTTACACCCTTGATGCCTCAACTTGCCTCAGCCAAGTCCCATGCCCACACACCACCCACTTTGATAAGGAATACTCATACCTTTTTTCCAAAGCTCAAACACACAGTAAAGGTGGTTGGTTTTCATTCTAGGCCTAACCTTTTACTACGGGGGGAGGGGAGGATTGGGGGGCGATGAACAAGCCACACTCTATCCAAAAGGCATCACTCAGGCGTCCTTAAATTTCTGACCAAGAACTTGGTGAACAGTTTGCTCTCCAGAGGCTGGCAGAGCTGGCTGCACCTGGCTGTGAGCTTCTTGCTTTTTAAAAAATATATATTCATATTGATTTCAGAGAGGAAGGGAGAGAGATAGAAACGTCAATGATGAGAGAGAATCATTGATCAGCTGCCTCCTGCACACCCCACACTGGGAATCAAGCCACAACCGGGGCATGTGCCCTGACCTGGAATTGAACCGTGACCTCCTGGTTCATAGGTCGATGCTCCACCACTGAGCCATGCTGGCTGGGTAAGCTTCTGCTTTTTAATGAAGCCAGTATATATAATATGTACTATCCTGCTACAGATATATAATATGTTTAAAAAGCGGTGTGTGTGTGTATGGGGAGGCGGGGAGAGGCAGCGAATTTCCTCTATACATTTGAAGAATAGCAAAAGCCTCCCAAATCCCAGAACACGTTAGAGCTGGAACAATCGAGAGTTTTAAAAAAATAAGTCAAATTTAATAGACCGTTTAAATTCCTAGTTGATGGTAATTAGAGGGTAAACACTATTTCTTTAAACCCTGCCAGACAGAACTTAATCCAATTTTGGTAATCAGTAATCTTTGCTTTTTTTCTCTCTCTCTCCCTCCCTCCCTCTCAATAAAATGCAAGAATTGACCTACAAAGGCCATAAACTGGCAAAGCATAAGAAAAGAATATTGAAAGAGAGTGATTGGGCAAATGTTAAAGGGCCAAGTCCAATGAAAATGAAAGCAGGTCTCATGGGGCTCCCTCATTTTTATGCCAAAGGAGGTCAAGGGGACTTCCCCCCACACCACCACCGTCTTCCCCTCTGGGCGCCTCGCCTGGCATGCCAGTCGCCCGGTCCTGCTCTGCAACGTGACAGCCATCCCCTGCCAGATCAGTGCTAGTAACTCTATAGTCACACTTCCTACAGGGCCTCTCTCCTTCTTCCGTGGAGTAACTACTGTCAGCATTATCCTGACCGTCCCTTCAGTTCCCCCGCTGTCCACCCACCTCCTGTCCCCTCATTTCAGAGCTCCTGCACTGCTCTGGTCCTGACTTCCGATCCAGAAACTTCCACGTGAACCACTAGGCCCTTCCTGAGTACTTGGGACCCTGGGTTCTTCATGGAAGCCCGTCCAGGTTAGATGTCAAAATGTCCTGGGAAGAACAAGGAGCTTAGGTTAACGGCTGTGTGACATTAACTTATGAACCTCTTTACACCTCCGTTTTCACATCTGAACGCAGAGAATAGAATATCTATCTGCTCAGGTTGTTGGGTGGCTCAAATAACATAACCGCGGCTGTACCTGGCTCACAGTATTTGCCCAATACATAAGTTAGCTCGTTTAACTGGATCAAAGCAAACCTTAGCAAACCTTAGCAAACCTTAACAAACACGTAAATTGACTCAAGTTCGCCTCTAATGCCCCATCATCACCTTGCACTATCCACGCTCCCATCTTCCTTACAGGCACCAAAGTGGAATCTCCCCTTGTAAAACCGTGCCTTCTGCTTAACCGGTCACCGTTCTCTCTGTTGCCAAATTCCTAACCCCATCCCCCATAAAACCCCATAAAATGTTTGATTCCCAAATTTCAGCAACTGAGATATTACTTCACACTGGTTGTTTCTGTAAGCTTTGCTTTTAACAAGCATTTACATTCTGCATGTAGAGGCAACTCAGAGAACAACCTTTTAATGACGGATGTTAAACACAGTAGGGGACTTTCAGAGGGACTCGAACTCTATTTCTCCAATCAATCCTGTATTGATCTAGCTCTGCAAAAAGATTAAAAGAAAAAAGGCTGCAACTCAATCAAGATTTTGGTACATTTTACCTTTCACAAGGGCAGTACACAGGGAAATATATACATGCATACAAACCCTTAGGGTAGAGAAATAATTAAGAAAGCCACGAAGTACTTACTAAACTCAATTTTCTATTGATAAATTGTTTAAAAATTGCATATAGATCATCAATGAACAAAAAATATTATGACCTATAGGTCTGGATTGCCAGCATGAAGTTTTCACATAGCAGTGTAACAGGGTTCTAAAGATAAAATTAGGATTTTTTCTTTTTAAATATGTTTTTATTGATTTTAGAGAGAGGAAGGGAGAGGGAGAGGGAGAGAGAGAGAGAGAGAGAGAGAGAGAGAGAGAGAGAGAAAGAAACATCAATGTGAGATAAAAACATCCAGATGCCTCCTGCACACCCCCCACCAGGGCTCCAGCCCCAGGCATGTGCCCTGACCAGAAATCAAACCAGCAACCTTTCAGGGCATGGGATGACACCAACCAGGGCGTATTTTTTTTTTTTAATAATTGAGCCATTCTGTGTATTATGAGGAAGGAAGGAAGGAAGGAAGGAAGGAAGGAAGGAAGGAAGCAAGCTAAGGGGTTAATCAACTATACTCTAATCAACAGCTGAGGAACTGAATGGAGAGACAGCTCCAGTACAGGCTGGCACTGTAAGCCTGGCATAGTCAATCAGGAATCCATTCTCAACTCCACCTCCTGTGTGTGTGACGTTGAACAATTTTAAAATAGGGAACATTTTTGTAATGTTTAAATACAGACTATTATTATCGAACTCTTACCCATTGAGATATACGCCCATAACCCTCTGGATCTGAAACAAATGAGGTCTCATTCAGAAACAAGCTCGTCTGAACTGAGGCCTTGAGAAATAAGCCAACTGGACAAACTTCTCTCGAATGCCTTTCTTTTTTACACCATTAATGCTTCTGGCTGTTAGAAGCTTCACTGAATTACTGAAAGGACAGTCTGTGGTGGGGGTTGGAAAACCGGACGACAACTTGTGAATGGACCAAACATTGTTTCCTTTATCTGCGGCATACCTCCTAGGCTCTGCGCAGCACCCCAGGTCAGGTTCTGGGGCTCAATCCTGCAAGCAGAGACGGCAGGCCAGCCAGGCTAGCCGCCCCATTCTCCGTCGCACTAGGAACCTCACCGCGAGCTAAATTTAAAATGTGGCTAAATTCGTTTCTGCAAGCTCCGTTTCCCCTCCCGACTCACTTGCCGCTGCCTGTTGTCAATAACAGAGCTTTCCAGCCCAGAACAGTGTACCAGAGCCCTGCACCGTGACATTTTGCTGCATGTAGGCCAACGAAATGTCAAGTCTGCAAAGCAGGGTGGTCGGAGTCACCAAGGGGGGGGTGCAAAAGGGGCAGGCTCCCGAGCTTGATCAGTGAGCACCCTTTGGTGCGAGTGGAGGGCAGAGGTGGGAGGTCACTGGAGCTTTAGCGTCCTTGACTGCTTTGGTCCTTTGCACAGGTCATTTGAATGTGCCCGTCCCTCTGGCCCAGAACTGCGCCCCAGCAAGGGCGCCTGGAGACTCCGGCCTAGAGCTTTGTCCGTGCGGGTCTTGCAAGCGACGTGCTGCGGGAGCCGAGCCGTCGGTCTAGCGAGCGCATCGCAGTCATTGAAACCGTGCGCACGGCGGGGCCGCCGTGGTCTCTATAAACACCGCTTTTCTGCTGACGCACGGAACGCGGGTTCCCGCCACCGCGGGGGCAGAGGCGGCGGCGTGTGACCGAGGGCAGGGACCGGGTAGAAGAGGGGAAAACCCTACTGCCGACCAGGGAGGCACCCCAGAGGCGATTCCTGAAGCACCGTCGGCGAGTACACAGCCGGATCCGACCCGGGGCGGCAGAGGCTGGGAAGAGGGCTAGGAAGGGAGGGTCCGAGCGCTCGGGCGGGGGCTCCAGAGCGCCCCCTGTGCGCAGTGAGCACACGGCGCACGCACAGTAGGCGCGCAGGGGAAAGCCTAGCCGAATGGAGGGCTGGCGGGAAAGATGAAGCGAAAGGGGACGCCCGCTGGCGCCGAGAACCGCCAGCCCCAGCCGGGCGTCCCGCGGGCTGCGCCCGGCCCCCAGTCCGCGCAGGTCCAGCCGCGCGCGGGACAAAGCGCGGCGCTCCCGGCCCTCCCCTCCCACGCCTCCCTCCGGAAAAAGGGGGCGGCAGGAAAAGATGGGCTGTTGGGGGCGCAGAGTCGCCCGCGCCCGAGAACGGCAGCGATCTGCCCCACCGGCCTACGGAGGGTGAGAGAGACCAGCGAACTTTCTTTTTCGATCTCTGGGCTCAGCCCGGGTCCCACGATCGGCGGCATCCCCCACCCCAAGCCCACATGGGTGCCTCGCCCACCCCAATCGCGGACGCGGGGCGCGCCTTCTCCCAGCCCCACGAGGTGGGGGTGGGGGGGTCTCCAGTCCGATCCTCTACGCCCGCCGGCAGCGTCTGATTGGAGGATCCCCAGCCGGTTGACCCCAAATGTGACACTTTCCCCAAGTCCCCTTTCCCTGTGCCCCACCCGATTGTGCCCGGAAATTTTGTTCTCAATCCCGTGCCACTCCGGAGCCGAGGACTCCGGCCCCTCGGGAGACTTCCCCACGCGCGCCCTCGGGGTCCCCGGAGTGAGTCACTCCGAGTCGCGCACACCCGCAGCTCGCCGCCTCCCCGGACGCCGCGCGCCGCGCCTAGGAAAAAGTTTCCTGTCTTCCCGAGAACGTTTTCTCACCCGAGAGAAATGAGGGATTTGGGGGGGCTCTCCCCGCCGCGCTCTGCCCAGCTCTCCTTCCTCCGTCCCCTCCCAGCTCTGCCCTCCGCGGGGTCCCGTCCAGCCTCCAGTCCTCTCCAGCGCGAGTCAACAAACCAGGCGGCTGCGGAGCTCCCACAGCCGGGCTGGTGACACGTTTCCCTCCTCTCTCATCTTACAGCCTCAGCCTCCTCCTCCTCCTCCTCCTCCTCCTCCTCCACCTCCTCCTCTCCACCCCCCTCCTCCTCCCACTTTTCCTGTTCAGGGTTCATCCCTTCAGTTTTTCTCCGAGGGTCCCCCACCCTCCCTCCATCCCACTCCTCCCCAGCAGCCACTCTCGCGCTGCCGGGGAGGCGGGCAGAAGGGGGAAGGGGGCGCCTGCACTTACATCCAGTTCAACAATTTCAGGAAATCCAACTCTTGAACTTGAAAAGCCTGGGAGGATGCCACAGGTCTGGGAGGCCGGTGCTGCGCTTCCCTCACACAAGACCACACACCCCCTCCCCCTACCCCTCTCCCTCCACGACGGGATCATCCCTCTCCACCCCCCACTCGGGACTGGAAACACTATCGAGAAGCCAAGGGATGATTCTAAGGCTCCCCAGAGAATTAGAGCTTCTGTTGTTTTAAGGAGCAGCCCCGTGGCCCATTCCAGAAGTTGTTCGAAGTGCATTGGTGCAAGTATCATTTCAGTGAAGCCTGTCCCTCAGAGCTGCAGAACTCTTTGAAAGCTCCCAACGTCTCTTTCCAGCTGAACGTTTCATGAATTGGAAGGTCCCTCCGAGCTTGAAACAATAGAAAACCAACCAATCCCAGAATTAAAAACAACGTAAAATTATTTTCAAAACTTTTTTTCTTTTGCAGGTGTTAAGAATTAGATGCAGCTGTTTTTCAGGACTCACTGGCTTGCATAATTTCACCCTATGGTTGAGCAGGAAATACTTTAAAAATGCTGCCCACTTACACATCACACTTAGGCTTGGAAACCACAGTGACATTTGCTGAAGAAAAGATATGTCTTTTTAAGTCAGAACTGGGGGAGGAGGGGAGAGAATCGTGTTTATTTTTATCACTGCGGCCTTACAATGCCTACCTCAGGGGCTGGTCAGGGCGCGCCCAAAGGGGAGCGGAACCGATGGAGCTCTGGGTGCCCCACTTGTCCAGTGACATCAGTGAAAGCTAAAGCATTCTCAGTGCAAACCCCGGCATGTTGGAGGCGCTTTAAATCTTATCCCAAGAATCGTGAAAGGAACGCGGCGCCAGCCACGTGCCTGAGAAAGAAAGAAAGGCTTGAGGGGGCAGTGCGGGCTGGGAGGGAATTTGAGCTATGTCTTCCAGGCAGCTGTTCCAAGAGCTTAGACGCCAAAGCCTGGAGCCGGAAGGTGGAGGCTTGTGTGCGACGTCTTTCTCTTGGCTGCAGGGTAGGAGCCACGTTACTTAATTGTGCTATGTGTCAGTTTGCAACCAGGAAAATGGGTATAACAGAGTAGCTATCTCTTAGGGTTGTTAGGAGGATTCAGTGAATTCATACAGAGAAAGTGCTTAGAGTTTCTGCTGAGGTGCAACAGATATTAAGCTATTATGACTATAATTATCCCGCAGGTCCGGGAGGTGAAAAGGAAACTATTTCTACAAGGCTACAGGAAGACTGACTTGGGAACATTCATTAAATGTTGCAAACTCCCTCGTCGTCTCCTTGAAGTCTTTGTTCAATGAGCTCCATCCTACTGGGTCTATTTAAAATGGTAACTCCCTCCCTCCCCCACCTTCATTCAACTCTATTTTTTCTTTTTCCATGGCATCTGTGACTTGTAACATATCACATAATTTAGTTCTTTAAAAAAGTGGCTTGCACCACCTCTTACTTCGCAGGCCAACTCAACTCTCCAAGATCGTGGGCTTGTTCTGTTCACTGGTATTGCCCCAAATTCTGGAACAGTGCCTGGCATAGCCCCTGCACCCAGTAAATGATGATAAGGGATAAGTGGATTCATTTAGCAAATTTATTCCATACTGAGTGCTTATGGCGGGCTGGGCACTGTGCAATTAACTTAAAAAAAAAAGCTAAAACATACTCACCAGGCCCAGCCAAGGATAAAAGAAACTCCCTCTGGGAGAAGTACACTCCCTGGTAAAGAGGAGTATTCACAATGTAGGCGATGCCAGCTCTGTGGAGATGCCATAAAAGAGTATTCAGATACTAGAACAGAGATTTATAGAGGTTAAAGTCTCTTCTAATCCTAGAGGTTGCTAATTTTTTAAAATATGTTTTTATTGATTCTTAGAGAGAGAGGAAAGGAGAGGGAGAGAGAGAATCATGGATGAGAACGGCCGCCTCCTGCACACCCACTACTGGGGATGGAGCCTGCAGCCAGGCACGTGCCCTGACAGGGAATGGAACCCGGGACCTCTTGGTTCATGGGTCGACGCTCAACCAAGGAGCCACACTGGCTGGGCTGTAAACGGAATTTTCTTAAAATAAGAAGTAGCTGACATTTTGGTGTAAATCATAACTTTGCCCTAAGGATGATGAATATATTGTACTTGTCACCACCCAAATTTTTTACCAAAATTCTAACTAAAGCTCACTGGAACCTTGCCTTTTCTTATTAAAAAACAAACAAAAAAAATTTTTTAGGACAAACCAATACAGATCACTATTTAAACACTCATTTATGGAAGAGGAAAATTCTAGATCTTTATTAGGCACACCAGCCTCTGAAATGAAAGTTGGCCCAATCCAGGTCCCTGCTGACAAGGTAGGCCTCAGGCAGCCCCTTTTAAGCTCTTGACGCAAATGCAGCCAAACTTTGTGACAAACGCTGGCATGAAAAAGGTGCACTGAGCCTTCAGATTCCTTTACTGGAATGTGAACCTGTGTGCGCACACACACTGTAGCAGGAATCTAGAACAAAAGCTAAGAGGTCATGACTATCTGAACTCCAGCCTCTAGCAGCTGCAGACGGGCTGCCCGTGGACCAGTTAGATGTACATTCCGTGTTTATCTTTTGATCCCCAGTGTGCCGACATTTAAAAAAATAGTTGCTCACATGTAACAATCGGAAAACTTCATGCAAAAATGCGGTTTTTCGGCTTGCCTTGAAAACCCTGGAAGACCTGGCGTTGACCACGCTGCGGGCCCGCACGGCCACAGTCAGCTAGAGCTGGGGCACCCCACTCCCCCTGGACAGAGCATGCAGCTTCCAGTTTGCCACAAGCCCAGGCACCTCCTCCCCCTCCCCCCTTCTCTTGTTCCCAACCTACTCACCCATTCCCCTGCCAGCAATGCAGCTAGAGAAGGGAAGCTGGCACGTCTCAAGACAGGGCAAAGAAGCAGAGGCCCCCCTAGGGCCTTGGGATCAAAAGCACCATCCACTTCCTGTTCATCTAGAGGCCTGTTCTGCTACTTTTCCTTTGTTTCCAGAACAGTGCCTGCCCACCCCATGCCCATGACGCACATCCATCCCCAAAGACTTACCAGACTGAGTTCGGGGTTAGGTGTTCGTCCAAAGTTATACACAGACAAGAACGGACAGGACGGGGATCCCTGATCCCAATTCAGTGCTCTTGAGCTACACTGTACTCCTCCCAGGTCTGATGGCGTCCATCCCAGAATACTAGGGAAACCCACTTCCGTTTTACAGAATCATGGCATTTAACGCCTTGGGATCTGATCTATAACAGGTAGGGAATAAACTGAATTGAGGTGTTCAAGGTCTGATCTCCAGGTTGGACTTCCTTCCATAGTACTTCAACGTCTCATACTATGTCAAAAAATTTATGCCAGTGAAGGAAAGCCTCATATCCTTCCATAACTTAGCTCCTTAATGTAGATGGAACACATGGAGGCCCCGGGAAGATCCTTTGCTGATGCCTGGTACAGAGGTTGTGAGGAGTCTAGGTAGGTCCCCCAGGCCTGGGCAGTGTTAAAACACACAGTTTTTCAGGTCCTCAGAGCTCCAGTCATAAAATAAGTTAATGTAGTTACTCATGAGAAATACTCATCTAGATATAGAACTTGCATCAGCCCTCACTATACATCAGCAGTATCGCACCCTCCATAAAAACGGGACCATTGGAGAATAAGCTCAGCATCTGATCTAACACCAGGGTGTAAAATCAGTGACCTTTGACCCAGCAGCAAAGCTTAATGCGCACATGAAAACTAGCTTTCCTTCCTTCTGCTCTCTTCTTAACTTCCAGAAGAAAACTGAGAGCCTTGAAGTTTGTTCTTTTTGGAAGAAGTTTGGATGATACAAATAAAACAGTTTTCACTTCCTTTTCTTGGTAGCAATGGGGTATTTCTGGTATATTGGTTTTTTTTACTCTCTTCTTTAAGAAGTACTAAGATATTTTGTCTTTGGAAATATCTGTCATCCATTCTAAAGGGCTGGTATTTAATTCCATCTGATTGTACAGGGTGCCCCCCCAAAAATTTATACACATTTAACAGTGTGTATACTATTGTTGTTGTTTTCTTTTCAGATTTAACCCATTGGGATTAATTATTGTTCTGCAACTCATAGTCCATCAGCAGCAGAATCTCCTATATCTTCACCTTTTTTTCTAAACATTTTGTTAGCCTTGGTGCCCTAACTCAGTGGTTCTCACACACTTCGGTCTCAGGGTACTCGGAAAAATTATTGGGGACCCCAAAGAGCTTTTGTTTGTGTGGGTTATATCTATCAATACTTCCTGGATTTGAAATTAAACATTAAAATTAATTTATTATAAGATAACTGTAATAAAACTATCACATATTTTATGAAAAATCACTATGTATTTCTCTAAGTCAGGGGAAGAATGGCATTGATTTACATTTCTGTGAATCTCTTTAACTTCTGGTGTAATAGAAGACAGCTGGGTTCTCAACCACTTCTGCATGCAATCTGTTGTGTTATCACACATCATGTAGCCTCTGGAAAATTCCACTGGACATTTTTGAGAGGATGAGAATGAACGGCAAAAAATATCTTAGTATCACCATGAAAACAGTTTTGGATTTGTGAGCCTCTGAGAGTTTTCAGAGACTCCCTGGGTTCCCAAACCACACTTTGAGAATCACTGTTCTAACTGAACCCTGGCTTTCCCTGGAGGGCCCTCTTCCCCCACAAAATCTTCTCTCTTGGTGGTTCCTCTCTAACACTCTGTATCACTGGACTGTGATAAAGAGTAGTTGTTTCCCTTGCCCCGCTGTGCCCTGGCCTGCATGCCAGGTTAGAGCATGCAGGTCAGTGGTCAGAGCATCGGCCCTCCCACCAAAGGATCATGGGTTCAAGCCCAATCAAGGGCACATACCAGGGTTGCAGGATTGATCCCCAGCCCCAGTCAGTGCACGTGTGGGAGGCAACCAATCAATGTGTCTTCCTCACATCGATGTTTCTCCATCGTTATGAGGGCTAGATGAGGTCATGAAGATGGGGCCCTCATGATGGGATTAGTGGCCCCCTTTAAAAGGAGAAAAGACACAATCTCTCTCTTTCTCTCTCTCTCTCACACACACACACACATAAATGTGGTTACCATTACAACTCTCTCTCTTCAGACAACACTATGACATGCACGCTATTATTATCCCCATTTTACAGATGAAGAAATTGAGACTAAAATAAGTGGTTTAGTCCTTTCCCAAGGTCACACGGCTCTTCAGAGGTAGAAATAACCATAAGCACACGGTTTTCTTTCCCATTGTAAGTTCTTCCCGACTTTTTCCCAATTTAGGAAGAGGGAGTTGCAGAGCTGTTTGGGGAAGATAAATATTCTCATCCAAACCACCATCTATCGGGAGGCTGCCTGCCTGCTGGATGTGGGAAATGAGAATTCTGCAGTGGTAGAAAGTGGGTGGAGCAAAGATGCCCCATCCGACCGCTAGAACAACGGTCCCTGGCAGGGCCTGGTGTCCGCCCCAGTCAAGGTAAGCCGAGCCAGCGTGTAGATGGCCACCCTTCACAAAGACCCTCTGTTCGTTCTCCGGCATTAACTGGGGCAGTTCTGGCCTGACAAGAACACAGACCAGCCCCTCACTCAACACCTGTTTCACTTCTCCTTATAAATATGATACTCACGTTACCAGAGTTTGGGTGTTTCGGCCTGGCTTTCGTCAATGAAGTCTGTCTTAGGTCTCCCAGCTGGACATTTCTTAAATTGGTCTCCGAGGAAGGGTGATACCACAGGATGTGCCCAGTGTTGCTGGAGAAAAATCCCTTAGTCCAGTGGTTCTCAACCTTCTGGCCCTTTAAATACAGTTCCTCATGTTGTGACCCAACCATAAAATTATTTTCGTTACTACTTCATAACTGTAATGTTGCTACTGTTATGAATCATAATGTAAATATCTGATATGCAGGATGGTCTTAGGCGACCCCTGTGAAAGGGTCGTTCGACCGCCAAAGGGGTCGCAACCCACAGGTTGAGAACCGCTGCCTTAGTCAAATAATGTTTGGAAATACTGCATACAATAGCGTAATATGCATGAGTATATTAAGAACTTGGCCCTAGCTGGTTTAGTTCAGCGGATAGAGTGTCAGCCTGTGGACTGAAGGGTCTCAGATTCGATTCCGGTCAAGGACACATTTCCACGTTTCAGGCTCAATCCCCAGTGTGGGGTGTGTAGGAGGCAGCTGATCAATGATTCTCTCCCATCATGGATGTTTCTATCTCTCTCTCCTTCTTCCTTCCTCTCTGAAATCAATAAAAAGAAAAATATCTTTTCAAAAAAATAACTTGGTGGTGGTCTGCAGGGGAGAAACGTTCATTAATCTCATTTCTTTCCATGGAATGCTATTAACAGTTGAGGATCTAGTGTTCCACAGTATAATTGGGGAAATGCTGTCCTAGACAGAAGACTTGTATGTTGGCCAAATTTGTTTTGAAAAGAGCCCAGGACTAAATAAGATCAAGAGGAAATCTTAATTGAGTCTAATGGTAGCCTGTGCTTTCTGCTTTTTTAATTTCTTGGATGACTAATCTACCAATAATATCCTAAATTTACTGGGAAAAATTATCCCCGCTCACTTGCTACTACAGAAACGAGTAACCTTGAACAATGATTTCCCCTGACCTGTCCAAGCCCCTCATCGGACATGAGGGATGATGAACCCGAGTACAGATGTGAGCTGAGGACATGAGCTTCGCATGAGCAGGGCTCACTGGGTCCCAGGTCCCAGGCTGGGCCCCAGGTCCCAGGCTGGGCCCCCAGCAGACAGTGACTCCTCTTATCCTTACAGCTGCCTGGGCTGCATCCCTGACCTGTCCCGTAGGGGAAGACCCAGGGCCTGGCACGGTACCTCCACTGAGTCGACACTCAATAAATCTTTATTAAAGGAAGGAAGGGTGGGCGGAAGGAAGCACATTGAGGTTTGGAGATGTTAACTTGCCCAACATCGCGCCTCTAGCAAGCCGGAGAGCCAGGAGTCAGCGGCAGGACAGAGGAGCTCGTCCACACCTCGCCAAGCTGCCAAGTTGTTCATTAACTTGCACACGGCCAGCTTCTAGGAGCTGGCTGGGGCTCTGGCCACATGTGCTCAGTATGTTAGCTTTGGCCTTATTGTTACTTATGCCATTAAAATTGCTGTGTTTATACAGCACTGTTGTTGATTTTTGCAGAATGCTTGAAAATAATAGCTAAAACTTAGTGCATACTTCCTATTTCCAGACACTACACTGAGAACTTGACACAGCTCATTCCCCATGACCATCCTAAGAAATAGGTGCAGTCATAACCCCATTTTATAGACAAGGAAACTGAGAGATTCTCTGACAACTGCTAATTAAGTGGTGGAGTCAGGATTTAAACGGAGACAGTTTGACCCCAAAGTTCCTGGCCCTTAAGCCTCTTTGCTAAATCCACTCCTTCTGTCCAATCACTGACATCCTGAGCGAAGGACAAGAGAGAAGTAAGTACACCCACAGCTGCATCATGTATTTATTTTGTGAGTTTAACTCTTAAAAGCATTCACATAGTTCGAAGCACATCACCAATATCAACCAATGTCATTCTCCTCATACCACAAAACAACGGTATGAGGCTGGCCGCATTATTATTTCCATTTCACAGATGAGGGAACTGAGGCATGGGGAGTTAAAGAATCTGCCCAAAGTCCCACAGCAAGTGACAGAGCAGGGTTCAAGCCCAAGCAGTCTGGCTCCCTCGTCCTCAGGCTTGCCCACCCAGAGAGCTGCCAGATAAGAACAAGGAGGCCCCTCATTGAGGGGCGAAGTCCTCTCCCAAGACCTGTGGCTACAAACAAACAAACAACCACCGTCTCTAAGAGGAATGCAGAGCCATCTTCGGCCCTGGAAGCCTGGAGGTTAAACCCAGCCAGGGACTTGAATGACTTAATCACTCTTCAATTTGGATTTCCTGGCTGGATGGGTTCCTGTCCTTGCTACTTGAAATTAAGAGCCAATTGTTTGTTTGCATTCTTGTGGGAGGGGTGGCCATTCTCCCTGGGCCCCGCTGGTTCTGGGAGAGTAAGCTCTCAGCCAGCGTCAGGCAGGTAAAGGGGACCAAATGGCGTTGTCAAGCGAGCTGGCGGGCATCGGCCAACTCTGGCTTATTCTGCAGGGCCCCTGCCTCCCCTCTTCGCAGGAAACCTGCCCTGGGGTCAGCTCCCAACTCTTCCGCACCCCTGACGGGGGAGCAGGAGGAAGGAAAGGAGAGAGAAAAGGCGTGAGTTGGGGGTTTTTGTTAGGAGGAGGGGCAGGAGGTCTTCAGAGGAAGCTGTGAGAAGTGGCAACCACAGCATCTACCGAAATGATGTTGAGCCGTGAACAGTGAGTCCTGCTTAGCACAGTGTCTGCCCGGAGCTACTGGGGAACGACAAGAGCTCCGGAAGGGGAGGGAGTGATATCTGTCCTGGCCCAGGGCAGGCACTCAATGGATAGATGCCAGACAGCTTGTGATGTGACTACAAGCTCCCAGCACCTCCAAGAAGCGGGCTTTATTTGCCTCTGGTCCATCCGTGCCTGCCCCTCTACCCGCTCACCAGAGTGACGACAGGGCTGCTGCTGTGTGAAGTTTGACTCATTCCGGTCACTCTTCCTTTCCTTCCTCCTCACCCTGGGCCAGGGTATAGGCTATGTTTATGTTTATGTTTGGGTCCAGGGTATAGGCTATGGAACCAGGTTTCAGCGCTGGTCCAGCAATGCACCGGTGCGGACTTGGGCACATGACCTCCCCTCTCGGGGCCTGGAGCGCCTCGTCCTCTCGTTCCCCATCTAAACACCCACTTCCCCTCCAGGAGCGCGGCCAGGAGTGTCCTTCCCCCCATCCCAGGCGGGGTGCCCTAGCATTTCCCCTGTAGCCTTTCTTTGCCTCCATCTGGCACAGTGATCAGCTCACCTGTGTTTCCGCTCACAAATTACAAAATGAATAACACAGCGTTATTGATCTCTGACTCCCCAGTACAGTATGTGGGCAATGCCTGGGATATAACCAGAGGCTCCGTAAAAGATTTTATGGGAGAAAAGAGGAAAAGTGGGGACGGAGAGGGAAAGATAGATGCAGAGAAGGAAGGTCAGACGTAATCAATTACACCTTTAGAACAGTAGGCACAGTTGGCAAAATTCTAGGAAGCTCCTACCCACCCACCCAAATGCCTTCTTCGCTTACCCAGTGTCTCTGATTTCCTCCTTGGGAGATCTGTTCCTTGCAGTAAAGGCAGGGTCTCCAGGATCTCCTTGTTTCTTTCCCAGGGGTGAGGTGTTGAACTATCAACAGCAAACACCTCAGCATTCTCGCACAAGATGGACTTTCAAAGGGCAAGTGGGGAGAAAGCACGTCAACACTTTGGTGCTAGAAGTAGAGGAAAGAGGCCCCTAAAAGGGAAGGGAGCGATCCGTGGCTTTAAAGAATGTCAATCTCAATGAGTCAGAGTCATGAGAATGAGAACATGCCATTTCATTCCCACTGTGCCCTGCCCTGCCCACCCCATTGTCCCTCACGTACACGCGTCACTCGGAGAAAGTTCCCCTCCCCAGGCTCCAGCTGGTGCCCGTTCTGGGCAAGACCAGAACCTCTGGTGTCTACCCACTGCTTAGGAGCTGGCAGAATAGTGTGTGTCTGTCTGTCTGTCTGTCTGTCTCTCTCTCTCTTCTAACTTTTGTACCCTTTCATTACTACTTCAGCCCTGTGAGTTTGGATGTGGTCAGGAAGAACACTCTGTCATGTGCTAACATTCCAGGCGTGCCAAAGACCTCTCGGGTCACTTTGTCTAATTCTCTTCCTCATGCTCAACTCCTCTCCAGCACCCCCTCCACAAGTGGGCAATACCCCCCCAGAAGTGGGCAGCACCCCCCAGAAGTGGGCAGCACCTTCCAGAAGTGGGCAGCTAGCTTCTGCTGGAACCCTCTGAGGGGAGGGGTGTTCTCTGCCTCTCTAAGCAGCCACTCCATTCTGGAACATTCCAATGGCTAGATAGAATCCCAAATCTGCACTCTGGAACTCCTATGAAGGAGAAAAACAAGTAAAAACAAGTGCATTGTGTTAGATGACAGTTTGGGAAATTGTGCAGAAGTTCAAGGGTAAGGAAAAGATGATCTCTGTGCCTCATCTTTGAATAGACATATCTTTATCTACATAAACAAGTATGATGGTTAATTTTATGTGTCAACTTGCCTGGGCTAAAGGATGCCAAGAGAGCTGATGAAACATGATTGCTAGGTGTGTCGGTGAGGATGTTTCTCTGGAAGAGATTAGCCTGTGAATTGGTAGACTAAGTGAAGAAGATGGCCTTCCCCAATGTGGATGGGCATCGTCCAATCCATTGAGAGTATAAATAGGACAACAACAAACACAAAGCAGAGGAAGGGGGAATTTGCCCTCTGCTTGAGTGGGACAGCCGTCTTCTCTCCCTTGGACACAAGGGCCCCAGGTTCCAGGCTCTGGGACGCAAATTGAACGACACCACTGGCTCTCCCAGGTCCCCAGCTGGCAGAGGGCAGGTCATGGGACTTCTTGGCCTCCATAGTCACGTGAGCTGATCCCTATTCTAAGTCTCCATTTATACTCATTTCCCAAAGGTTCTGTTTTTCTGTGGAACCCTGGCTAATATAGCAAGTATAACCAAACCCACTGTATCTTTTTTTATCACATTCCTTCATGGTCCTTTTCTTCTCATAGAAATAGTAGTTATCTATGGAACCATGGCTCTCAAACTTTTTGAACTCAATACCCCTTTATTTTTTTAATTAAATTTATTGGAGTGACATTGGTTAATAAGATCCTATAGTTTTCAAGGGCGCATTTCTAGGATACATGATCTATATATTGCATTGTGTGCCTCTGTATACTCTTAGAATTTGTGACTCAAAAAAAAAACCCTTCGTTTTTTGTGAATTGTATCTATCCATATTTTAATATGTTAAAAACTAAAACTGAGGAAAAAATTAAATTTATTCATTCCTTTAATAATAATTTTAAGAACACAAGTAACATATTTTTGTGAAAACTGACTATATTTTCCCAAATCAGCATGCATACAGTGAGAAGAGTGGCATCGGTTTATTTCTGGAAGTTTCTCCAGTGCCTTCCTGCAGACAAAAACAGCTGGATTCTCGTATCTGCTTCTGCATTCACTCTGTAGCAATACCTATGTGATGCGGCCTCAGGAAAACGCCACTGTGGACTTGTGTGAGAGGAGAGTGGGAAAGGCAAATTATGTATTATTCTTGTGTGTTATTATTATTATTAAAAATCATTTTAAGCTCACGGGCCCCACAAAAGGGTATCAAGCAACAAAGAGCAGCTACATAGTTTGTAGTGCAAACTGAAAATGTGGGGTGCCTTGCTCAAAGGTTATTAAGGCCCTAGCCAGTTTGGCTCAGTGAATAGATCGTCGGCCTGCAGGCCAAAGGGTCCCAGGTTTGATTTCAGTCAAGGGCATGTACCTCAGTTGCAGGCTCCTCCCCGGCCCAGGCCCTGGTCAAGGGCATGCAGGAGGCAACCAATTAATGTGTTTCTGTCACATGGATATTTCTTTCTGTTTCTCCCTCTGTCTTCCACTCTTTCTAAAATCCATGGAAAAATATCCTCGGGTGAAGATTTAAAAACAAAATTTAAAAAGTCATTAAGAATTTCCAGGCAGCTGCAGCAGGGCATTAAACTGAGCCTGGGGCCCTGCTACTGTAATATACTGCCTACATCTTGAATCAAATGGCTGGTTTAGGGCCATTAGTGTACAGCAAGGCACTCTAGAGGTAGGAGAGTGAGTGAGTGAGTGTGTGTGTGTGTGTGTGTGTGTGTGTGTGTGTGTGTTGGAGCTGCTGGAACACCAGGTATACATGGTACATGGTCATGAGCAATAGCAGATCCATAACGAGATAAAAGCATCACCAGTGCAGGTGTTCTGTGTGGGGGCCTACCACAAAACCTTCTACCTCATTCAGCCTATTCGGTCACACTGCACACACACCACAGATGCATACACACACACACACCCCTCTAGCTGATGGGTTGTGCCCCTTGTATTCCTAATGGTCGAATACCAGGTAGCAGATACTTGTCAGGGTTTCCTGTTTTGTGTTTTGTATTGTGGTTACAGTCTTTGATCAGCAAAACTGGTATCTATGGTCCCCATTTTCCTGTTTGGTGTCTGACACGTAGTAGGCACTCTGTGCACTAGCTGAGCTGAATCGTATGGTTCTCATGGTGAGCGGAACTTCTGCTTATTAGATGCTGCTAATGGCTGGTGGTTGGCAACACAAATACACCATGTGTCTCCTTCCTGAGAATGAGGCTCATAGGGAGCTCAGTAATCCCTCTACTAATGGGTGGACTTGTACATTCAGATGACAATAAGGTCATTCTCCAGCAACAAGCCAGCCATAGCCATGATGTTCCTGAGGCTCAGGTATGTACACAGCTAATGAAGGTCATGAGTTTTCATAGTATTTAGAATGATGCCCTTAGAATCCCGGTAAAAAATTAGACGATGTCAATGAGCATTATATGCGTTTATGAATATAATACAGGTTTGTTTACAGTTTTGGTCAAAGCACCTCTCTCTTCAGCATGGAGGGAAGTGACTGTGGCCTCTCTCCCACTCTAAGGTAAGACTCTCACAGTAAGGGTATTAATCCTTCATAAAGGGGCAGGACATTCTTCTATTCCTATTAGAAGTTACTACTTCGCAAAAGACCCCAGGATCTCTCGTTGAAATCTGCCATTTTCCAGATGGGGAAATTGAGGCTCAGAGATAAGAAGTGACTTATGGGTCCAAGATCACAGAGCTATTTAGTAGCAGCTCTGAGAGGCACACCCACTTCCTCTAATAATTAGAAAATGAACCATCCACACCGGGAGGATGTGGGCTTTCAGTTGGGTGTGGGTCCAGATTACTAAAAATTTAACCACTGATTCATCGGGGGATCGTTAGCAAGTAAAGCCCAAATCATCTCCAAATCTAACTGGACGCCAAACCTCCCCCTGCTGTCCTGAGCACCATCCCTTCCCACGTGTTCCCATGAAGCAGCTTTCCTCCCTTTCATCCTCATCCCCTCTACCAGCCTCCTTTCCTTCCTTCCAGTGTGCCTTCCTCACCTTGGGGAGAAGGAGAAACAAGCCTTTACATGACTGGCTGCTCCTTGTAGTTAAAATTCTTTCTTTTCACCTGTTTCTGCCAAACTCCTAGACATGACATAGATACCCAGGTTTCCCTTTTCTCACCTCCCTTGACTTCCGTAAGCTTCTCAGAATTCACCCACTCAAGGGTCAATGATGTGCTTGTTTTTAAATCAAATGGCTTTGTCTTGATCATAATTCTCCTTGACGTCAATTCAATGACCGTGTTTCCCTGATAGCGATATGATGATATTACAGAAGCTTTTATACATAAAAATAGGTCAGGTGTTAAAGGGCCAGTTGTTAATGGCCTGGGGAGGCAGACTGCTTGGCTCGCCTCTTGCTTGCACAATTGACTACATGGATCCCTTAAGCGAGTCGAGTCTCAGCTTCCGTATGTATAAAATGAGAACATAACAGTATCCAGCTCATAGAGTTTTGGTGAAAGGCCATGAAATATGCTTAGAACACTGTCCGGCACATATTACATCGTCAATAAAAATGAGTTGTCAATGTAAGGTGACCAAGCAGAGTTTAAATTTGCATATCCACGGAAGAGAAGGTGTTATGCTCTGAAGTTACTGTTTCTCCTTGCTGCAGTCATACAGCCTTCCCTTGGCATAGTTCCTTAAAATACATCAATTTGGACGTTTGTTGAGGCAAATGACACTCCCTTCCCAGATGGTTTCCATAAAGGGCTCAGAGATCTATGGGATCCATACCCCAACCACCCACGATTCATTTTAACGAGGAACAGATTGAAAGGAACCTTAAATTCGTGGAAAACCCATGGCTTGCAACAAACATCTCCAAGCGGCAATTTCCACTTTCTGGGAGCTAAGCCCTTGTGTCTCCAATCCCCAGTTGCCTCCTAAATTTGCATGAGGCTTCTGAGGTTGATGCTCAACTCTAGCCACATATTTGAGATTTTTTCCAACTTGTTTGTCTCTTTTCCTTGCCTCTGGCTGGTAACTGGAGAATGCATAATCTCTATAATTTTTACTTACTCTAGGATTCCCTCTTTTCTGCATGGTGATGATGATGGAAGATATTTCTTGAGTGCCTACTGTGTGCCAAGCTTGTTACTAAGCACTTTATATGTATCATTGCCCCCACTGTCCAATGCTTTGCCTCAAATGCACATGCAAATTCTCCATGATCTGACTTTCAATTTAAAAAAAAATGACCTCCACTTGCATTTCCATTATGAGCAAACATCTCCTGTAAAGTAGCACATTCAACATTCTCATTGCTTTTGTGCATATAGGAAATAAAGGATGTTGTAATATTCATAAGACACCTCAAAACCAAGCACACATACAACCAACAGGCCATAAATAAGGGACAATCAGATGCCTGAAACCAAAATAACTGCCCAAGAACTACTCCTCTCTTTGGTAGCAGTGGGTGTGCTTTTGCCTAGAGCACGACTTTGTTCCTGACTGTAGACTAGTATGAGCTGAAAGATGAGTAGAGAAGCTTCTGCAGAATTACTGAGTGTTTACCAGGTCCCAGGCTCTGTGCAAAGAACTTTACATGCATTATCTTATTGAATCTTCAAAACAGTCACGAGCTGAGTATTGTTATTATTTCCATTCTACAGATAAGGAAACTGAGGGGAAGAAAAGCATTTGCTCAAGTCATATCAAGCCGAGATTCAGACCCAGGTGCATCTGACTTTGAAGTCCATGCTCTCAGCAGTCCAATCCAGATTGACTTGTGTGGCAGTATGTTCTCTGGTTTTCTGTCCACATCCTCTAACTGTTGAATTCTTCTCTGGCTTCTTTCCCTTCTCCCATTTTTTGTGGAACCCTTTAAATCCTAAGGGTGACCATTCATTGTCACATCACTGATCTTGCTATAAACCCTTGAAAGCCATCATTCACCACTGTCTCTCTAAAGTCTTCCACAGCCCCTGGCACACAGTCCTTAAACAATACATGTTTGTTGAAGGAATGAACAAATCACCTTTCTAAAGATTATCTGGAGACCGGCTGACATGGCTCAGTGGTTGAGTGTTGACCTATGAAGCAGGACATCACGGTTTGATTCCAGTCAGGGCATATGCCTTGGTTGTTCCCAGTGTGGGGTGTGCAGGAAGCAGCCCATCAGTGATTCCCTCTCATCATTGATGTTTCTGCCTCCTTCTCCCTCTCCCTCCCTCTCTCTCTGAAATCAATAGAAATACATTTGTTAAAAGATCATTTGGAACATATTAACCACTTAATTCTTAATGAGTGACCTAAGGCCCTCAACCTTTAAGATTTTATGGGTTTTTAGTCCATGAGATGCTGGAACTCATTCTAAGTACATTGATATAAGGCACTGGTTCTCAACCAGGGGTGATTTGGTACCCCTACCTCTACCCCACCGGGGACCTTTAGCAATGTCTACAAACATTTTTAATTCTTACGACTGGCCGTAGGGGCAGATGCCAATGTCACTTTACATTTAGTAGCAAGGATCCTCCAGCATGCAGGACAGTCACCCACAACCAGGAACTACCTGGCCCAAAATGTCGATAGTGCTGAGGTTGAGAAACCTAATATAAGAGTTTGTTCTTCCTAAAACGTGTGCCTTAGTGGCTGAAATGGGCCAGGGACAGTAAGCTCCCCTGTTAGAACTGCCCTGCTATTTTAATGAAAGGAACAGGGAAAAATTGGGAATGCAGCTTGGAAGTCCAGGGATCTAATTTCTGACCCTGAAACCTGGAACTAACATGATTTCCTGTAAGCAGTTGGGCTCAACTTCTCATCTGAAAAAGGGGTGTGTTTGGGCAAGGTTTGGGGTGAGCCCTCATAGCTCTAAAATTCTCTAGTTTTAACAAATTCTGAAAGTTGAACTTTCTTTCTCTCTCTCCCTTTCTCCCTTCCTTTTGTATCCTTCTGTGAGCAAAGCTTTATGTTTACTTGTAAGAATCTCTTGCAATTGCCTCTTTTCATTCTTTGGCAATCTCTTCTTACACATACACACACACACACACACTTTCTCCCCCCAGGCGCTCCTTATCACCATCTGCATTATAGGTAGAAATTCCTAATCCACCTCCTCTTCTCCAGGGCTAAATCCTTGCAAGATGCAGTAGCTTGGCCTGGATTCCCAGCAGCCCCCAGTATGTGACCGGAGGCACGTTTTCCCTCCTCTTCACACTCTCTCCACCTTCCCCTGAGAGCCACTGATGATTCAGAATCCTTCTTCATGGTGGTTCCCCTGAAGTCAGCAGACTTGCCTCTTCTTTGCCCACACTCTACTACCCCTTTCTGCCTAAAAGCAGGGCAGTAATTTCCATGGTGCCAGGAAGAAATAAACATTCTTATTACCCAAAGACAGGGAGCTGACAATGAGATGAACCTGCACACATAACCCTTGATAAACCGACCCTTATCTTCCATTAGTTTCCCCATATACTTCCTAGTCACTTTCCCCCAGTTTACCACCCCTTTCCTTTGTCTAATCTCTTTTCCACAACTTCTCGCCTTTGTTAAAGTGGTATGTTAGCCCCTGAGTCTGTTTCTTTGAGTTGATCACTTCTTTTCTATGAAGCCCTCTGCCATGTAAAAATATTAATATCCAGTAAAATATGTATGCTTTTCCCTGTTATGCTGTCATTTACAATCCTGAGGCTCAGAACCTAAGAGGGTAGAGAAATAGTTTTTCCTCCCCTACAAAGGCTATTATTAAAACCCTACGACCAAGCTCTTTCTGCATCATGAACACAGTTAGGGGCATTGTCTATTGTTCCAGGGGAGGGGGGGGGGAAGGGGACTGATCTTCTCTTTAGAAAGGCATGGTGAGGAGCCTTTAGGTATGAAATGTTGTCTGCCTCCCACTGGAATGAGGGAGCAGCAATAAAGGACGCTAAAACTGTCTTCCATAATAAAGTAACAAGATTTCTCCATTTCCTTCTGCAGCCTGAGCCACATGCATCGTGGAGAGGCCCAGGAATCATACAAGGGAAGAAAATGAAAGCAGGTGTCCTTCAAGGAAAGGCCGGGGCACAGGCTCCAGCAACACAGAACTGACCAGGCCAAAGGCAGAGTTGTCCTGTAAGTTATGGGAATTATTTAATAACTGATTCTCTATCTAGTGTTTACTAATTTCCAGGCAGGGTTCTAAGCACCTTACACAAATGAACCCCCACAGCAAACCCATTGGTATTATTAATTACTAGAGGCCCAGCCCGTGAAATCGCACAGGGTAGCCTGCTGCTGCTCGCAGCCCCGCCCACCCGCCCGTGGCTGCTTGCCGCATTCCCTGCCCTGCCCACCCACCCTCATGGTGACCGGTGGTTTGGTCATCACAGTCGTCATGGACACTGGCATTTTATATATATAGATGCCCATTTTACCGATGAGGACACTGAGGCACAGAGAAGTTAAGGGACTTCCTTGACACCACACATCTGCTAGGAGGCATACCTGGGATTTGAACCTGGGCAGTCTGACTTGGAAATTTGTACTTTTAACAATTTTACTATATTGCAGGTGAGTGTGCTTGCTCTGTGATGTATCTAATTCTGTTAGCCCCCCCCCCCCAAATATAGGAAATAACATTGAGAATTGCATAGAACCTCATTATCCTGGGGGCTAAATGGTGCAGAGAGCTGGAAGTCGCCCCCAGCACCAATGAGGACGGGGCTTGTGGCGATGAGAGAAAGCAGGTGGCAGGAGGCAGGAGCTCAGAGCCAGAAATGGTTTTGGTCTCTCTCCTTTGCTGAACCCTCTGTGGTGACGGGCGGGTCTCGTCGTATTTTTTTCTGGTTATTAAAGGAAAGAATGAGCCCAGTTACCTCTGGACTACCCCAAGATGCCCCCTCTGGAGCAGAGTTCAAAAATGATGAGTTCAGAAAAGGGTGATAAGTTAAACGTGCACGCATTTGCCATCAAGGAGGAAGGAAAGGAAGCTGCGCCCACCAGCACCCCCACACCCCTTCAGGAGCCCCAGGGAGGGGAGATGTGGACAGCTTCTTAGTGGGGGCGGGGAGTCAATATTCCTGCTTGCTTAACAGTGGGCATCACGGGATTCTGGAGAAAGAACAGGGCCCCTTTCCTTCCTTCCTGTGAACAATCGACCAGAAGGAAGCGGGACACTCAGCCCCTGGGTTTTCCCGCAGGAAACCCTAGCCGACTAGGGCCTCCTGCTTCCCCTCCTTCGCTTGCCCTGGTTCAGTTCCAGGTGAGTCCTCTGCCTGTTTGGGAAACAGAGGTCAGAAAGGGCCGAGTGCAAGCTCAGACAGCTTGTTGGGTTTTGCTTATTTTTTAACTTTAACTTAGTTGCTTTTATTTATTTTTTAAAATATTTTTAAAATTGATTTCAGAGAGGAAGGGAGAGGGAGAAGAGATAGAAACATCAACGATGAGAGAGAATCATTAATGGGCTGCCTCCTGCACGCCCCCCACTGGGGATCGAGCCTGCAACCTAGGCATGTGCCCTTGACCAGAATCGAACCTGGGGTCCTTTAGTCCACAGGCTCATGCTCTATCCACTGAGCAACCCGGCTAGGGCTAACTTAGTTACTTTTCGATATGACAATTTTTAAAATCTCAAATTCATCAGAGAGGGATGCTAAAGGCATTTTACTTCATTTTTACTCTGAATTGACTGTGTGCTTGGCACTGAGAGACTTAAAAAGAACCAGCCCCTTCATATATTTGCATGGTCCTGAATTAATTACTAAAGCTACTTAATTACTTTCCCAAACCCCATTTTTCACCAGTCAACTGGGAACATTGATACCTACTTTATAGGGATGTTGGGATATTATTAAATTTTAATTGTATGTGAAGGCGTCTAACACAGCGATCTCTTAGAATTTAGCACCTATGATTAGTTTTCAATTAATTTCTCATTAATAATTATTCACTTGGAAATGCAGAAGACAAAGTCCCAGTTCTCTGGAATCTCACTTTCGGTTGTGGCTGCGGCACATACGTGTGAAGTGACTCATTAATGATGCGAGGCAATATAGCATAGCGTTACCAAGTGGGCAATAATAACAGAAAGGCCGGAAAGTTCTGAGAGGCAGATATCTGAGTGATCAGAAGGGGCGGGACTTGAGTTGGTTGAAGGAAGAGCAGGATCTGGGTACAAAGAAGGGTGAGGTGGGCAGCTGCAGGCTTGTGACTCAGGTCACCTCCCATTTGTGTCCTGCACTGAGCTCTCCCAG
This sequence comes from Myotis lucifugus, assembly GCF_000147115.1. Taxonomy (NCBI): domain Eukaryota; kingdom Metazoa; phylum Chordata; class Mammalia; order Chiroptera; family Vespertilionidae; genus Myotis; species Myotis lucifugus. Next base: position 209,851 of record NW_005871336.1, on the reverse strand, counting down.
TGCACAGCCTGGGTCTTTCGTGTACCATCTGACCTACCCACACCTCTTGCCAAGCCCTCCATCACCCAGACGTGAGGCTGGTGCACCCACCGCTCCATCTAGGCAGGGTTTCCTGCCACTTGTAGGGACAGAGGTGTCTTTGGAACAGGGCGGAGGGGTTCGGCTCTGGGGAGAGAGTGCTCTTGGTTCTGGAGTTGGAGGAATATACACAGATCACTTGTTCTAATCGTTTGGGGGCCATAGACTCCTGAAAGCTGTAGCTCTTTCCCCCTCCAGAAAACTGCCTGTTTTTCTGTATGAGCCCTGCACACACTCGGGGTATGCATGGGCTTTGTAAGGATGCTCTCCACGGCCCACAGTTCTCGGGTCAGCAAGACCGGCTCCAGGTACATTGCCGTCATGTTCCTTCTTGAGGCTCACCCGCCCCTTGGCATTACGCTAGACACAGCATATTTCTCTGTGATTCATTAACACCTCCCTTCCTTGCATCATTGACCTTGTGCCTGCTATTCCAAAGGTCTTCCTCGGGCTGGCTAGCATGTGACTCCTTCCTCTGGCTATCCTGCTTGGGATGATAAAGTCACTTCCCAGCCTTCCCTCTTGCAGGGCACAGAACACCACCATCCATCCCACGGACCAGCACCGTTTTTTCTGCTGCTGCTCTCACCCTGACCTGCTTCCCTAGCCTCTGGAGCAAGCCCACGTTGGAAAGACCCTTTTCTCTTTAGCCCTTTGCCATCTGGGTCAGTTTTCCAGAACATTCCTACAAATGGTAAATCTTTCGAGTCAAATAGATTTTCCTCTCTGGCCCTTCCCTGTAAATTTGATGACTTCGTTGTTACTAAATTTTAACAAAGGAAGTTTGGCAACAGACACACACACACACACACACACACACACACACACACACACACGCTACAAAAATGTTAAGTTCAATGGCCAAGGAGGATCTCTGATGGTATTTGTTTGTGCTGCCCCCTACTGGTTAGAAAAGTAGCACCACTAGGTAAACTGCTGGTCTATCTATTCTTAGTCAAAATGCTCAGTTTTAATTTATCTTGATTTCAAATTTGTCTTAGAAAGTCATGTTTTCCTTTGTTGTTCACAAAGGCAGAGCACACTGTGGTCTAGTTTAATGCTTCATAATGTCCATTAAACATTCTTGCCTGTTGACCCATAAATTTCCTTTCCAGGAATCTTCCCTGAAGAAATAGCAAGAAATGTAAACAAGAGGTTTCCTTCAGAGATGGCCATGTTATTGTGGTAGTGAAAAATCAGAACAAAGTTAGATGTCTGACAACAAGTGGTATGACCCAACCATAGGATAAAATATTATGTTCACATTAAAATAATGTTAATGAAGAATTGTTAAGGATATAATGAAACATTTATAACATTAATTAAGCAAGACAAAACCATAAGCACTGTACAATCTCAACTAAATATGCATAAAAATGCCTGTAAGTAATACACCAAAGGTTAATGTGGTTTTCTCTGAGTAGTAGAATTAGGCTATCCTATATAATAAAAGGGTAATATACAAATTGTCCTCTCAACCGGGAGTTCAACTGGAGTTTGACCAGTGGGTGGGACCAGCTGGCCAACTGCCCACAACCCCTCCCCCCAGCTGGCCAGGCCCAATCGGCCCCAATTGGGGCGGGCCAGCTGGACCCCCCCCCCCACCTGTGCACAAATTCATGCACCAGGCCTCTAGTTTTATATATTCATGTTTTCCTGTGATTGTGTGATATATGTAAAATCAAGAATAGTAAAACTTATTTCTGCATGGTGGAAAAGCATAGGTTTTAAAACCAAATGACCTAGATTCATATTCTGACTCTGTGTCCTTGGATGAGTATCTCAGTCTCTCCGGACCTGTTTCCTCAGCAGCAAGTGGAGGTAATAATAAAACCTGCTTCACAGAATTATAGTAGGACTTGTGTCTGCATAACAACCCTTCTCTCCCATCATTTCCCCCTCTCCCCCGCCCCCCCTCGCCATATATTTACCTTTTCACAACTTACCACCCCTAGAAGCCCAAACCCAGTTTCCTTTGTCTTGTCACCTCTCCACAATTTATCACTCATTGTTAAAATGGTATGTAAGCTCTCAGGCCCAACCACTTTGGGGGAGTGAGTGTGTGTGTGTGTGTGTGTGTGTGTGTGAAAAACCACTCTTTACATACAAAATAAACCCTTTTTCCTGTTGATCTGTCTTTGATCAGTTTAATTCACATACCCCAGATTCTGAAGCTAATTGAATAGAGGAAAGTTTTTTTCCTCCCCTACTCTGCCAACATTTGCTAAACTCTTACGAGTGGACAGGAATAATATAACTTCGACAACCTGCACTCTACGCTCATTTGAAGCCCCTCCTCGTTGTCTTTTTTAGATGTTCAGACCAACCCCTGCCTTTCTTGTTAAAAGATAAACTAGGCATATTACAAATCTTAAGAGTTTATTTAAGCAAAAATACCCTCTAGTTTGGCAGAATCAGATCTAGCAGACGGAAAGGAGTTGTACAAAATGAAAAACTTTGCAGGCAGAAGGATGGGTGTAGGAATAAGAAAGTGATAGTAGGCAAAAAAAGCCGATCCGATTGGTTACTTCAAGGTCACTTTCCTTCGGGGGTTGGCAGGGGTCTATCAGGCACATTACCTATCTAGTTCTGATCAAGCGATTCTTGATCGGCTGATTTAAGATTCCATTCCTGGGAGACTGAAACGGGAATTGTTAAGTGTCGGTTTGGTTACATGGGATATCATAAACAACTCCATTTTGGGTGTGTTGTCTTGTTTTATAACACATGAGAGCGTCCCCAATAGTTTAGAGGTTTGTACAGAGATGGGACTGTACAAACCTTTATAGTCAGCCTCAGACCACCAAATAGTTAAAAAGTCACGTACAATCAAGACTTGAACTCTTGTATGCTCTTGAATGCCACTCACCAATGGTAATTGAGAGCCCCTTTCTAATATCACTAAACCTATCAACATGCTACTGATGTCATCAAGGAAAGCCCATTTCTGACACTTAGTTTGCTAACTGGCAAAACATTTGGTATTTCTTGAGGTTAAGGAAGCCAAAACCCTTGCCCAGCAGTGCAGCTCAGTGGTTGAGCATTGACCCATGAACTAGGAGGTCACAGTTTGATTCCCGGGCAGGACATATGCCCAGGTTTCAGGTTTGATCCCCAGTAGGGGGTGAGCAGGAGGCAGCCAATCAATGATTCTCTCTCATCATTGACGTTTCTCTCTCTGAAATAAATTAAAAAACAAAAAAGAAAGCCAAAATGCTTAAAATGCCTCTTCTGGAGTGAGACTTTTCTGATACAATTCTGACCTCCCCTCGAGAACCTCCCCTGCCTGATTGGCTGTCCTGTGCTGTCACTTCAAATAATGTAGCTAAATGTCACAGCCTACACTGAAGTGTTTCAGAGTAAATTACAAACATAGTGCCTGTAAAGCAATAAAGACAGAACCTGGCACGTGTAAACACACAACAATTACATGATTATTAAATCTGGTGCAAAAATTCTAGGCAACCCCATGTTCTGAATTTTGAGTTTCCTACATGTACCCCCTTACAGATTTTTAAAATTTTTAAACCAGGGTTCCTTCCTTCCTTCCTTCCTTCCTTCCTTTCCTTCTTTCAATGAACTTATATTTTCCCATTCCTTTCTGATGTGTAGCCACGTTTAATGGGGTAAGCAGACTGGATGGTAAAGGGTCTGCAGTCAGAATACTGAGAAGAAAGAGTCTGTTGAATTCAGGGTTCCTGGGGCCAGAAAGACTACCCTCCCCTCCCCCACCCTCGCCAGGTCTCACTGCACCTCAGGAATCCCAAAGAAAGGCCTCCTTTGGTATTCTGAGAGCTCTCCATTCAGGGAGGTTTTATCAGAGAAATTAAACCAGAAAGCGTTCAGCTCAGATAACAGGATTAATTAACATTCCTCTCGTTCTGCACACAACCCAGCTGGGAGGGGGGCCACCTCGGCTCCCGGAGCTGCCCACGGCTGGCCTGGGATTGCCCGAGGTCCGTCCTGCGCCCTGTCCTGCCGAATGCAAGGCTTCCCTAGGAACGGTGCGAGGCTAACACTCCCCTTGTCCTCACGGGGCATTTTCCGTCCTGTCTGCCCCACTGGCTTTCAGCTTCGCGTGTCCAGGTGGGTGTGAGAGAGGGAACCTGGTGATGAGAACAGTTGCCATGTAAGAGCGGGACCTGGCGTTTAGGGGGCCTTCCCTGTGGACCAGCAGGAGGCCGAGCACTTGGCATTCAGGAACTCGACAAGGCGTGAGCCTTCCCCAGGGGGGCTCAGCTCTCACTACCCACCCACCCCGAGTCTGTTGCATCCTCCAAGGCCTTCGTGAGCAACGGGTCTTCCCCTGAAGGCCTCATGCAGAGATGGGCACGTAGACTTGAGCCACAGTGTATGCTGCACAGCAGTAACTTAAGAGTTTTCCATGAGCTGTCTCCTTCCATCACTACCCCCACATTTCTTCCCTCCTCGGCTGTCTCTTCATTTCTCCTCTTTCTCTTCCACCCTAACTGGAATCTTATGATCACCCTAACTACGTCCTAGGCTCGCTCATCTCTGCAGCCACAGCACCTGGCGCACGGAAGTGCTTGGTGAGTCGCTTCAGTGACACTTCTCCCCAGTGGGTCTGGGGACAGGCATCACCCACCTGGAGTGGCTACACCCCCTGCCTCTTCCTAGGAGCCTGTGAAGAGGGCTGTTTCCTGAGTCGAGGGCAGCTAGCCTGACCAAATGCATCTCCCTCTGTGCTGCAGGCTCTACTGATCTCCCTGCGGACTCACCGTGCAGCCGGGAGGGGCTCAGGCAGGCTGGGCGGCCACCTCGGACCCAGCTGAAGGCCTAGATGTCGCTCTGCCTGCCATGGCGCGTCACCACCGCCCACCTCCAGGGAGAGAATCGGGATTGAGATGGATTACACTTGTTTATGGGCTAATGTTTCAAGTGAGAGTTGGATGGAGACTCAGTAGTAATTCCCTCTGTTCCAAGAGGGAAGCGAGATAAGGGGGAACGGTCCCCCGCCACTGGCTCTGAGATGGCCCTGGAGTGATTGGCAGGGGTGCACCAGGTCCTTTCACTGTCCCCATGTCCTCTGCGACTCAGCTTTGTTCAGAGCTGCAAGGAAAGGCGGCCTTGCCCTGTGCCTGCCGTTTGTACCAGGAACCAGCTCTGAGGGTTTTCAGTGAGTCAACTTCAGGCAGCACAAGGGCCAGAGCCAATGCTGCACAGAGAGGTAGCAGGATGGGATGGAAAAGCCAAGAGCGTGGAGCCAGCACGTGGGTCTGAGTCCAGCCCTTGCCCTATTATTAGTGCGGGCCTTCATTTTCTCATCTGTAAAGTGGGGTAGTAACAGCACCTCTTCCAAAGGGGACTGAGGCAATGAAAGCGCTTAGGATGGTGTCTGACACACAGTGAGGGAGAGAGGGAGAGAGGGAGAGAGGGAGAGAGGGAGGGAGAGAGAGAGAGAGAGAGAGAGAGAGAGAATATATATATATATATATATATATATATATATATAAAATGCATTTTGTATTATTCTTCTTATTTGCTGCAGGCTGGTAGGAGAAATGATTATGGCTGTAGGTGTCTGGGTTATAGGCAGGAGGGCACTGTGTCCATTCGGACAGACATGCTCCATCTGAACTTGGCAGCCTGACTCAATGTTTCCCAGATCTTCCAGTTTTCCCTAAAAAGCCGAAAGTCCAGATTTTGCATGGCATTTTCTAATTGGTAAATGCTGACAACCAATGTTTAGAAACCATTATTAAGCACTGGGCAAGACGAAACAAGTCGGTGGTCTTGATCCAGCCGGGAGTCTCGGGACCGCACCATCTGCTCGGTCGCTCCCACCTGCCCCTGCGGAGTGGATGAGAGCGGAGCCTGGCAGCCCCAGGGAATGCAGAGGTGGGTGAGCTGCTTTCATTGTTCGCAAAGGAGGGACGCAGAGGGGACGCAGGACCGGCAGCTGAGACACAGGTGGGGAGCGGCAGGTTGGCAGTGCCCAGCTGGGGGCGCTGCTCAGGAAAAGGGCATCCTGGCCCAGGAAAGCCTCCTGTTGGAACAGGGAGCAGGCGCTGCCCAGAGTGCGGATGGCTGTGTTAAATGATGCCACTGAATCATGAGATCGCCCTTACTTTCCAGTCACCTTAACGTAGTACAGTAACCAGAAGCTCAGGAACCGAGCTGCATGGATTAAATCCTGGCTCCACCCCTTCCCAGCTGTGTGACTTTGAACAAGTAACTTAACCTCTCTGTGCCTCGTTCTTTCCCTGTAAAAATTAATAGTGCCATCTCAGAGCTGTCGTAGGAAAGGAAGGAAGTGACGCCTGTGAAGGGCCAGCACTGTCCCTTGCACATAGTCACTACTCAATAAATGTTATGAATATAAGTAATAATCACTTAAACAAATGTCAGCTCGTATTGCTCAACAAAGCATCAGAAATTGATCAAGCACCTCCATGTGTGCAAGTTTCAAAACAGGCGCCATGGGAACTGTTAGGACTTTGAAGTGAGACCCCGTGTCTTATTCACTACTAAGCCCCCGACATGGTGCCCAGGGAGGGCCACATGAGGGGTAGGAGGCCAAGGAATGTGCCTTGAGTAAGGGCTCCTGTCCTCAGGGAATCTAGAACGAGGGGTGGGTGTGGGGGACGAGACCTAAATGAGCAAAAAATTCACAACGAAGGCCTGAACGCTGTTCACGTCGTCCAAAGAAGAGCCGGCGGAGGCAGAAGAGCGTGGCTACGTGAGCGAATCACACACAGGCTCGTGGCTGGACGAGTTCGGGTTCAGGACAAACCATCTCAGAGTCGGGTGGTCAGGGGAACGTCTCATGGAAACAAAGGCGCGGCTCGGACATGAAGCACCAAGGCATTCCCGGAGGGCTGAGTGAACAGAGGGGGACAAAGGGCTGGGTGTCCGGGACAGCCCGCACAGGAGCGCAGTGGAGACAGAGTGTTAAAACCACCCGGGGTGACGAAGATCTGCAACGCTGGGTCGATTCTTATTAAATAAAACAATACCTGGCTGGTTGGCCGATTTGGCCAGAACGGTGAAGGGGGGACAAATCGAGCCGCATCTGGGATGCCCTGGGCCGGAGGCAGGCGGCTTAGAGCCCGTGGGAAGGTGTGTGCAGACTGGCTCTCTGACCGAGAACCGCCCCGCTGCAGCCCCACCCCGAACCCCTCTCTCCCTCTGCTTATAGCTCATGTTTTCTATTTCTTTGACTATGTTTGGAGATGTAGCTAAGATAAAATCAGAGCATTTGCACTCTGAATGATCAGGAAACCCACTAATTGGATTAACTGGCAAAGCTGTGCCAATCAAGGAAGCGCTGAAGGAGAAAGTTTTATGAGGAAAGTGGTTTTCACTCTTGCTTATTCTATAGTTGGCTGACCACAAGTTGGCGATGGAGAACCCGTTTCTCTGAATCTATTAGGATATCCTGTCATTAGCCTGCCAACGCGCCCACTTCAGCAGCCCTTACTGTACCTGCATCTAATAGGTACCCTGAACTTGGGAATGGTTTGTCCCTCCAGTAAAACAACAGAGCCTCACCTCCAAGTGACATGCACAACATAAATACATCCCAGCCCGCTGCTGCCTTCTGCATACCATCCTGTCCCTGTCCTACATAATTCAAAGCTCCCCCTTGGGAGACAGGAGTTCATGAACTGCACAGTAACTTTCATCTCCACAAACTTACTCCTTTTACATCACCCTCCCCCCCAAATTTTTCAATTTTTCAAAGTAATGTTTTATACTCCCACGAGCAGTGAATGAGTGTCAGTTGCTCCACATCCTTGCCAGTACTTTAAATTTTAGATATTCTAATGGGTGTGCAGTGGGCTACCTGGATTTTTGTGTGAGAAAAAAAAAATTACCTTTTAATTGTGTGTAGGCCATGCTCTTTTGGAATTTCTGTAACTCTCAGCCAAAGCTAATCCTATGGAATACAGGAAGCAAGAATGGAAGGAAGAGGCCAATTAGAAGACTCCTGTGGTTTAGATAAGAGATAGTGGAGGGTTGGAGTAAGGGAGGGCTGGGGAAATGGAGAGAGGGGGATGGGTTAGCGAGATATTTCGGGGGCAATGGATTTAGAGCCAGTAATGAGTTAAGTATGAGGGTGAAGAAAATCTCTCGGGTTACATAGCAGAGGGCTGGGTGGCAGACCAGGATAGCAGAGGGCTGGGCGGCAGACCAGGATAGCAGAGGGCTGGGCGGCAGACCAGGCTCATTTAAGGCCAGAGGCTACTCCTCACCACCGTTCTCTTTGCCCCGAACACGTCCAAGTCACCTGAAAGGGGGCAATGGCTCAGCTTCAGTGGCAACCCTGTCAGCGTCGCCAGTGGCTCTGGAAACCCTTCCTCAGTCCTGTGGGAAGGCCTCAATGTCATCAGGTGATGTCACCGAGAGCGCCTGCCAGGGTCCTTTCCAAGGGCCTCTGAGACAGCGTGGGCCACTCAGCACACTGGTGCTGCCCATCCTGTATGGGCACAGCTTCTTTCCTGACCTAATCGGCCACATTTGTCTTGAAAAGACATTTGTTAGAGGCTGATAGTTAAGAAACTTCCTCGCTTTTCCGAGAGAGCCACTGGGAAGGACCCTTTCTCTTTCCATGGAATGTACCAGTGAAAGAGGAACCAGTTAGCGCCTGAACCTGCTGGCAACCATCTATGGCCGTGACATGAGGTTGTTTTGCCATGAAATGGCCCCCACAGAAGGCAGAGTGTAGTCAGAGGAAGAAAACAATCTTTGGTGACACTTTTGAGTGCTGTATTGGATTTTAGATGACTTCGCAATAACACGGACCAATAGATGCCCTTTCTGAGGTAAGTATATCCTACTGCTTTCTGATATAGCATCCTGATAAAATGGTTAGAAAATCAAACACTTTGGAAAAATTCCACAATAAAAACAGTAAAAAAAAAAAAACAAACCTGTTAAAATGTCAGATATTCTAATGGGTGTGCAGTGGGCCAAGTAAAATCATTACAAGCTGTTATAATAAACAATTATCCTTTACAGATTATCTACCATGTACCAAGCCCTGAACTAAGCCTGTTCTATGCAGTATCTCAATTAACCTCCACCACAATCCCATGAACAGGGTTCTCCCATGAACGGGGTTCTATAAATATCCCCATTTTACAGATGAGAAAACAACGATTCTCAATGGTACGGTAAGAAAAAGGCCAAACAAGGATCAAGTCCTATTAATCTAACTCCCAAACCCCTATTCAGATCCAGGGCACAGCTGCCTTCCTAGGCACATAGCGTACATAATTCTAATCCTCATACCACTCTCCAGGGCAGGGCCAATAACATGTGGAAATTCATACTCACAGAAATTAAGTAACAGCAGGGAGCTCCCACAGCTAGCGATTATGCAAATGGTGAGCCACACCCAGGGCCCGGAGTATTTCACCTTAGAGACTAACAGGCTAGATCACTGAGATGTGGAAAGAACCTTCAAAACCTGGCACTCAACGGGGCCTTCAAGATTCCTAATTCATCCCCTTTTTTTTGTACTTGAAGAACTAAGGCCCAGAGACGTTTCGTGTCCTGCCCAGGGCAACACAGCATGTGAGTGGCAGGGGCACAACTAGGATGCAGGTCTTCTGTTAAAAGAGAGCTTTACCTAACACAGAACTGCCTTTGATGAGCTTCGTGTGTGGGGTGCCTGCTGAACATGCTTGATTTGGGAACCCAGGGCCAGTTCTTCTGATAATGGCTCCCTACTTTTCCCTAGAGAAACAACCCCTCCCTCTCTATGCCTAGAGACCTGTGTGCTCACACAGGCTGCTGTTATCCCCCAAGGACCTCCTAAAGCATCGCTTTATGCTGACTTCAGGTGGACCCCCAAGCAGGGAAGGGAACCCATTGCCTCACACTGACACCTGGACCAGTCATCACCATAGACGGAAATCAGGCCATTTAGGAGGGCCAGACTCCAAGGGAATTTAAAAGCACAATCCCATGGAAATACAGACAGGGTTCAAAGCGGTTCCTATGGAACATGATTCAGTGACAGCACACGTGGTCTTGGGGAGCATCATTAATAAGAAAATTAATAAGCGTCTTAGATCTATATAGTGCCTGGGAGCTCTCCAAGCACAGTCCTACACACCATCTGATCTGGGACCCGCGCTCACTCTGGAGTAGACAGCATCTCTACGTTACAAATTAGAAGACAGAAATGTGAAATGGTTATAGCTGGTCATTGGACTGTGCCCGTAATTCTCATCCTTTGATTCCACACTTCTTTTATTCCACAAACGGAAATCCCACAAATATGCTTATGCCTGGGGATGTGTCCACACACCCACAGATCAAAGCGAAAGAACCAAGTCTCCACAAGAAAAAACAAAACCCAACATCATCAATGTTTTTATTGAGGCATTTATTTCCACAGGCTAATGAGTCCATTAATGTACTTTTGCATCAATTGACACATAAGTGCACAAAATGGTGAAGGTAAATTTGGCCCCATCGTTTGACTTGCAAAGTGGTAGACTTCAACACTCTGAGCGACGGATGATGGCCTAGGAGCTTAGAGTTTGGGTTCTGGAGACAGGCTGCCTGGACTTGAACCTCAGCTTGGCCATTGCTACCTGGGGGATGCTGGGCAAGTGGCTTAACCTCTCTGTGGCTTAGTTTCCTCGTCTATAAAATTGGGGTAATTATGGTACCTAACTCATAAAGTTGTTTGAAGATTAAATGAAATTATTTACAAAAAGATGCTTAGAACAGTGCCTGGCATGTAAGAAACCCTTGATAGATGTTAGTGGTTCATGTTTTTGTCACACTCCCCATTATGATCCTGATCGGTGTTATTGATGGCCCAACCAAAATTTTAGTTTGCAGGAATATGAGCTTCAGAAGTCAAACTTTAAATGGAAATGCTGCATTTGGGATTTGTTTATTCCTGCTGTGGTCTTTAGCAGTAAAAAAAGCCATGCATTTATGTCACTTTTTATATCGTCCAAAGCCTTTCTGAAAATATTCTCTCATTTACTCCTCAATAACAAGAGGCCTGGAATCATTTTCACCCTGGACAGATACGGAACCTGAGACTGGGAGTGTCCGGCTAACTTCATGAGCAGTAGAGCCACACCAGCCAGGCAGGTAGAACCATTTTGGAAACCCAGTTACTATCTACCAACCAGTTTAGTATCTACTAAAGCTGAACATGGAAAATCTATGACTTAACCATTCCACTCCTGGGAACATCATGGATCTAGTCCAGTGATGGTGAACCTATTTTTTTGGTTGATTTTTCTTTGTTAAATGGCATTTAAATATATAAAATAAATATCAAAAATATAAGTCTTTGTTTTACTATGGTTGCAAATATCAAAAAATTTCTATATGTGACACGGCACCAGAGTTAATTTAGGGTTTTTCAAAGTGCTGACACGCTGAGCTCAAAAGGTTCGCCATCACTGATCTAGTCAAATAACACAGACCCATTTGTTGGGGAGGTGCATTCTAAAGTCTGCGGGAGAAGAAAAAAAATCCCCCCAAAGCAAAATTACTCTTGAACTTTCCTTAAATTACCCATAACACACCGAATCCACCACTGAATGTGTGCTAACCAGATTATATAACAAAGTTCATTTAATCCTCACAACTCTATGAGACAGATTCCATCAACCCAAGGTTACAGATGGGCTCAGAGGGGTAGAAAAATGTGCCCAAGGTCACACGGCTAAATCGGAAAGTGCTAGGATTTAAACTTGATCCCAGTCAGTCCCCACACTCTTACCTATTTTGTCCTACCTTTCCGGCTGGTTGCCTTCCTGAGGATAGGCAAACCCGGTAAAGGAAGGAAGAGAAGAGGGCACCTGACGCTTCCCTGTGCCCCAACTTCCCTCGCCCCTACTTCACCCATCAACCCAGATGCTGGCCTGCCTCAGGGAGACATGGCCTTGGGTTCTCCTCTCCTCCAGTTTCCCATTCAGAGCCTCAGCCTAGACCAGGAGTCTGTAAATTACAGCCTAGGGGCCAAATCCAGCCCATCACCTGTTTCCAAAATAAAGTTTTATTGGAACATAGCCAGATCCATTAGTCTATGTACAGCCTGTGGTTGCATTTGCCCTACAAGGGCAGAGTTGAGTAGCTGTAACACAAACCACGTGGCCCTCGGTTCCTAATCTATCTACTATTTGGCTCTTTATAGAAAGAAGATTGTCAACTCTTGGCCGACTAATAAACTTCCTGCAGTCAGACCCCTATAGGGACCAGGAGGACGTTGATTTCATCATGTCCTGGCCCCAAACAACAAGTCTCCTGGTCACTCGGGCTCCATCCCCAAAGACAGACATCTGGATGCTTTCTGTTCTAACTGCCCCCCCTCCTCTGGTAGCTAATCCTGGGTGGACTTGTCTGGGGCAAGGTGACCACAGTCATCTGAGAATTGCACTGCTGTGGAGTCACTCCACGGCACTGTAGTATTTTGCATATCCTTGACACCACCACATTAAATTTGTTACAAGCCTTATTTGATCCCAACACTAAACTCTGCTCATGCATATTCCGTCTTCATAACTAGTTGCTTGTGAAATATGGTCAGTTGCTCACAATTTACATAAAATCAAAGGGAACACCGGTCAGGAGTGGGGGGCTATTAGCTCATACCCCAAGTTAATTCTTGATGTGGCTGATGAAAGGAAACTACTACAAAGCTAGCAGCCCCCAGAGAAGTTGAGATTCCCTAAACTGCATATCAAGAGAATCATTAGTAAGCTTATGAATTGTGTAGTGATTTAACATTTCTAAAACCAAAGCTATCCGCTTAAATTAAGCAATTTCTGTTTTGACTAAAGCCTTCAGTAAAATAGCATTGAGGTTCCCCAAGTACATCTGAACTTTGCAAATTTGAATTTTATACCAGGAAAGGAGGCTAGGACACTTTCCTATCCTAACAGTTCAATTCAAGGCATAACTTTGAAAAATAACAGCTACAGCCCGGCTGGTGTGGCTCAGTGGTTGAGTGTCAACCTATGAACCAGGAGGTCGCGGTTCGAATCCTGGTCAGGGCAAATGCCCGAATTGCAGACTTGATCCCCAGTGTGAGGCGTGCAAGAGGCAGCCAATCAATGATTCTCTCTCATCATTGATGTTTCTATCTCTCTCTCCCTCTTCCTGCCTCCCTGAAATCAATAAAAATATATTTTTAAAAATAATAAAAATAATAGCTACAGTTTTCTAAACTTTTAAATTGGATGAGGCTCTATTTTTATATGCATGAGCTCATTTAATCTTCCCAACATCCATATAAATAGGTACTATTGTTATCCCCATTTTTCAATGGAGGAAACTGAGGGGAAGAATGATGAATACACTTGCAGAAGTTCCCATCGCCATCTAGACAGACCTCAGTGTATATTCCCTTGTGCCCCGTAGTGCCCTATACACATCTCATAGGAAGTCATCATCTGGGAGAAACCCCGTTTATGATTAGGGAGAGATTTGGCTGTTATTTTCTCAAAAAGCACAGATTGCATTCCTATTGAACAGCAGGCACTGTTCTGGGTTCTGCAGCATGAGTTCACTGTGTCGTCAGCACGGCCCTGTCGGTTCTATCATGCTCTTCATTTTTCAGATGCCTAACCTGGGACTCAGAGAGGTTGAGTAACATGGCCACCGTCACGGAGCGAGTACAGACAGAGCCGGTAGGACCCAACAGAGGAATGGGCAGCTGCAAAGTGCTCGGATGCCCCTCAGGAGAGCACAGTCTTGAGACATCAAATGTCTCAAGTTGGAGACGCGGAGCGATGACGCATTTGATTGGGCAAGTCCGTGCCCTGGAGCTGGGGCAAAAGGAGTAAGAAATGTAAAGTTCTCAAGGGGCAGTGAGAAGAGAGCAACATGGGAAGCTGGGGTGGGGAAAAGGGCACCGAAGGAAGCCCTCACAGCACAGCCACTCAGGGACTTTGGAGGCAAGAAATCCCCAGAGAGAGGTTGAAGTCTGCAGTGGTGTGGGCGCCCGTGTGTGCATGTGCATGTGTGTGTGTGTGTGTGTGTGTGTGCGCGCACACACACTGCAATGGGCACCCCGCATCCCTTCCTCAAAGCTCGCCAGGAGATGGTTAGAGAGCCCACCATGCTCACTGACGTGCAAGGAGATTCTCTTAGGGTAACTCGACGAGGCATCAAGATCTGGAGTGTTTCAAGGCTACAATAGAGACTATCTGTGTGGACACAAAAGGCCCAGGCCCAGGCGCCCACGGACAGCCATCCACGCCCCATACATCGTCCACAGGGAGCTTATTTCGGTTCCTTCTTGCCAACCACACGATTCAACGGAATCAAGTGTTCTGTGGTACCAGGTACCAACCCAGACAAAGAAGACTCATGACAAGGTGTTTGAGACTCAACTTCCCCGTCACTCACTAGGAAACAGGCCCTTTGCCCATATTAACTCCTCTAACCCTCACGCAACCCTGTAAAGTAGGTGCTACTATGATCGTTTTACGGAAGAGAAACTGAGGCACAGAGAAGTTCAGTGGCCGGATGGAAACCCCACAGTTGCCGGTGACGAACACGTGTTAGCTGGGACTACACCTCAGGCCGGCTGGTTTCAGAGGCTAGGATCCGAACCACACCAGGCACCCCTCGCTTTATTGCTCTCTGTTTTATTGCGCTTCACAGATGTCACTTTTTTATTTCGTTGTTGTTGTTAATCCTCATCAGAGGATATTTTCCCATTGATTTTTAAAGTGAAAGGGAGGGGGAGAGACAGAGAGAGAAAAACATTGATGTGAGAGTGATACATTGATTGGTTGCCTCCCGCATGTGCCCTACCTGGGATCGAGCCTGAAACTGAGGTACGTGCTCTTGACCAGAATCGAACCCGGGACCCTTCAGTCTGCGGGCCGATGCCCTATCCACTGAGCCAACCTGGCTAGGGCCACGAATGTTACTTTTTTTTTTTTTTCCAAACTGAAGGCAAGGCCCTCCACCAGCAAGAAGATGAAGATGGCTCAGTTTGTTGCGGTGGTCTGGACGGAGCCCGCAATATCCGAGGCAGTACAGGCACTGAGAGATGTAGTAATGGCAGTCATCCCGGGGCCCTCTAACCTCAGTCCACAGCTCCTGCCCACACCCAACCTCGCAGTCTTCTTCAAGGCCGAGTTCTTTGGCAATGCAGGTAAGGGCGATGGATTTTGAGGTGTTTGGCCTTTCACACAGGAAAAGACACAGGGGAATGAATGCATGGAACTCGAGCCGGATGGTGCCCAGGCCCCTCCCTGATCTGAGCACAGCCTCTGTGATCTGATTACATCTGAAGGGCAGGCCTGTCCGTCCTCGGCTCACCTGCTGCTTCAGAAAGAGACAGCGTTTGGCAACACAACAAAGCCAAGCTTGTCTCTGACCAGAACACAGGGACCAGGACAGAACTGTCTTTGACGTATTAAACATTTTCAAAACCTGAAATGCACTTACCTCTTTGAACCTTGGACATTGGTCCAGTGGCTTACAATGTCTTTGACAGGGGAGTGAAAGACAAAATAATATTAAGACTTGGGGATCCCCAATAACACAGCTAACGGCCGCTTTACTTCTCACCCCGAGTGAGGTGAGCTCATCACAAAAGGAACTCCTTCCATGAGATGTAAGGAAGACAGAGAGTTAGCAACCTGGTGTGGTCGGGAGGTGGGAGGAGGCTCCTCCTCTTCGAGGAACCGTTAACATTAGAGTCATTTTGAGCCGCTTACTTTGCCATTATGTGGGGTATAAGCGTTGATTGGGTGTTCTGTGAGCACAGCTGCACGCCAACATCTGGCATGACCTGTGGAATCCTAGAGGCGACATCTGGCTGCAGCCCGCTCCTCCAGAGAGCCCCCCGCCAGGTCAGGGGGTGCAGGCTGCCCTGCCCCGGCGAGAAACGGTAGCTTCTGCTCTGTCTTAAGTACAAAGAGTCAAGGTCTATGCTCTTGGCCACACAAATCAATGGCTCACCTCGTAAAGTCAACAGCAAAGGCTACTGAGCCTCTCTAACAGGCCCTCTACACAACCCTTTATAACAGTGAGGTGGGTGCTGGGATCACTCCTGTTTCTTAAGTCAACTCAAGCGCGGAGGGGACAAATTAGATGCTCAAGCCCAGGCATCTAGTTAGTGGATGTAGGTTTATTCTGATGCCGGATTCCATGCTTTTAACGACCACCCTATCCTGGCTCCCAGATGGGTGGTGATAAACAGCGGTGCCTGTGGATTACAGAGCACACAGGCTGCCTCAGACCTCAGCAGCCGTATTTCCAAGCACCTGCTCAGTGACACCCAATGAATTGAGACATGGGGAGCACAGCAATGGCATCCTCAGCACACGGAGATGGTACTCTCCACCTTCAGGCAGAGCACACACCCCCACCCTCTAGCCTTCACTTGCATCCTCTTGCATTTTCCCACCTGCCCTTTTCCTTCTCGCTTTCCCAAAGCCATGATAACAGACAGTCAGGTGACTGACAACAAGGGGCAAAGCAACTGTTTTGATCCATCACCTCAATGTCTTTCCCTCTCTGAGCCACCCTCTAAATCTCTAGATCTAAATAGGCAATAGATTTACACGTTTACCACAAATGGCATTCAGTGCAAAGTCTTCCGCCACCCTGTTCGCAGCCCCAAGCACTACCTATTACTATTTTCTTGTGCTTCCTTCCAAACTCTCTTTATGTACACATAAGACACTACACACTTATGCTACCCCTTTCACTCCTGCCCATTTTCTTGGAGTCCTTCCCATGAGAATACCTGGAGAGAGCATCTTTATTCTTTTTTATAGAGGCACAGTATTCCATTTCGTGGACAGACTATGTTTACTAAACTTCCCCCTGTAAACAAACATTCAGGTGGTCTTCAACCTCCTTTCTATTCATAAGTTGATACTTTCACCCCTTGTGTCTAGATCTCAGCTGGTTAGGAGGGAGATGCTGGACATCCCCAAATTCCCACACTCCCTACCACTGTGTCTACCAGAGCCGAGAAGCAAAGCTTACTCAACAGGAGCCCCACTGCATGAGGTCTTGGTGCACCAGGAGAGAGCGCCATGTTCACCTTGCCCCAAAGTTCCCATTGCTCCTCGGCCCAGAAAAAGTGACGTCTTGAGCGAGGTCATCTATACATAGAACATTTTAAAACCTAATGTCAGGGGGCTCGTTAAGATAACATACAATTTAACCCAGCCGAGCCTGCCAACTCCAGGGGGCCATTGGGGGCCAGGCAACACTCATCTCCACTAGGACATCAGCACCCCAGCCCGCCCCCATCCAAGCCAGAGATGCAGCCCTGTGGTTGTGAAAATGTCACATCGGTGTTCGATTTGTCATCAAGATATAGTATGTGGCCCTAGCCGCTTTGGCTCAGTGGGTAGAGCGTTGGCCTGCAGACTGAAGGGTTCCAGGTTCAATTCCAGTCAAGAGCACATGCACAGGTTGCCAGCTCAATCCCCAGTGTGGGGTGTACAGGAGGCAGCCGATCAATGATTCTCTCTCATCATTGATGTTTCTCTCTCCCTCTCCCTTCCTCTCTGAAGTCAATAAAAATATATAAAAAGAAAAGAAAAAAAGATAGTGTTTTTTCTCTTACCATACATTTTCACTAAAAACAGCGATGCCAAGCAGCCATCCCCTTAGCATAGGACTAGCACTAAAAACTGTCCATGAGGACAACTGCATGCCCTTTGATTTGTCCTGACATTCTTGCCTTCCCTAACCCCCGTCACTGCATTCTCAAGCTAACCTGTCACGGATGCTGCTGGTGCCCTGACCACATTCTCGTGGGTGGCACCATTGCAGGCCGCACAGACCTGGCTTTCCATGACTGGCATCTGCATCCCTTTGCCTTATGCTTTCTCTGGCTACCACTATTCATCCAGCAATGAATACCACCATCGCCATCCCCACAGCCTTCAACTGATGACTGACCAAAGTTGCTATAAAGACATTTCCCAGCTCCCTAGCCATGCAGGTAGGAACAGGCCAAGGGTCGCACCCTGTGTTGTTTCCAGTGTCCCCACCAGGATCAAGCCCATTGTGGCAACTTGCCTGAACACATACCATTGACTGGCCTTCTCTTTCCTATCTCACTCTACTAACGGTACACTTTGAAAGCCATCCCCATACACCATCATTTTATTCTCATCATCACTCCCAGTTGCAGGTGAAGAGAGTGAGGTTCAGAGCGGTTAAATGACTTACCCAAAATCTGGGCTGAACTGTGGTACAAAAACACACCATGCCCAGCGAGCAGCCTTTCCTCTACATCCTACCACGTCTGAGCACGGATGATGAAACACCATGTTTAGTAATTTCTTGGCTATGAAGAGCATTTTGGTGAAAATGGGTCAGAGAAGAGTTTATAGAAAGTTCTTACAGTTTGAGCTGTTCTAAGAAACTCACCCAAACATCTCCAGCTCGTCCCCTCTCTGAGCCATACTCAGCACTCGCTGTTCTGGGGGCTGCCGAATGGGATGTGCTCTCACGGCTGGTCCTACACATCGGCTACCATCTAAACCCGTTGGGCAACACCCAGAAACACCGCCTGTAGCAGTCGGCTATTGCTGCCAAGTAAGAACGTGTGACTTACAAAAACAAGCATTTCTTTTCTCGCTCAAAGGTGCGCAGTGTGGCGAGGGCAACTCTGATTCAGGTCGGGTTTGGGTCTGATCCATGTGACTAGTTCTGGGGCCCAGAGAGCAGGTGTTGGCTATGCAAATTAAGCTCTCCTCATAGTGGTTACAGGAGCCCAGAGAAGTCACACCGTGCGCATTATTTAAAGCCTCTGCTACCGAAAGACCCACTCACATGCCATTGGCCGAAGCAAGTCACTGATTAAGCCCCAGGTCAGTGGGGCCAGATGTATACTATGCCCCAAGGTGCAGGGGAGGTGAGGAAAGATTTGCTGAGTAATACTCCAAATCTGTCATGTCAGCTGAAAGCTTGATTCCCAGGAAGGGAGTGGAGCACATCTCTCCAAATCCCGTAAAGCTAGGGACGGATACTGCCCCATTCATCAAGGTAGCCTGCCAGAGGACCTTTCCTGATGGACCCTGGAGGGGGGGGGGTAGAAATGGCAGTCTCCCAGTGAGATCCCCAACACGGAAATGATCTAGTGGAGACTGGGATATTTCACGTCAGCTACTTCCCTCCTCCTGATCTCCCCCAAATCAAGCTTTCAGGTCCCCCCTCTGAGGACTGGACCTGCAGACAGAGAGAAAGGCCGATGTGGGTGACACATAAGCTCCATCCTACACAATTTCTAGCAATGGAAGGGACGACTTCCATGACTTCTGGCTACTTAACAAAACAAACACAGTAATATTAATGTAATACAGCAACAAGAGAGAACAAAACTCTGGTTATTGATAACAAAACAAAGCAATGCCAATGCAACACAGCAATGAGAGAAAAACCAAACTTCAGGCATGTTAACATTTTCAGGACTATTTTTGCAAAATAAAAGTTTCTTTTGCTGCTGAAGCATATCTTACTCAGAGTCCTCAGATTTGGCTGCGCAAGACTGAGTAACTTCCACTCCCTGCTTTTTTACCATCTGCTGGGCCTCAGTCCCTAACTTCTTCAGCTGACCCTATGCTGACACCTTGGTCGCTTGCGTAGTAAGATGCTGCCAATGCGAAGATGTCATTGATGCTAGGCTGGTGCCCCTGGACCAGGCTGCTTGGACCGTTGGCCTTGGTACTGAGTCGGCACTAGTCCCAGTCAAATCAGCCCAGTCCGTGCGGTGGAAGTGTCTCACCAGACCCAAAGTCCCAGGGAGCTATCAGGTCGCACAAGAAAGAAACAACCAAAGCCCAGAAACAATGCAACTGCCGCAAGAGCTTACAATCTAGGTCAGAAATAAAAGTTACTTCCTCAAACAACATCAACCACAGCCATTTTTTGCTTTGCAGTGGCTTAAACAAAACCTAAGAGATTTCTACCTTATTTTGTACCTCTTATTTACTTCTTATTTTCTACCGCTTACTTTCTAACGCTTACTTTCTAATGCTTATTTTCTACTTAAGAAATTTAAAAACGCTCCAATAAGCATCGTTTTTAGGGATCCCCTTCCTAGGATCCTGAAATTTCCATGTTTTACACCAAGCTATTACCAAACCTCGGCTCCTTACCTTTGGCTTTCAGCTTTTCCTTTTATTTTTCTACTCTTGCTTTCTGCGCACGCCTCACTGGAGCCTCCTTTCACTTGACCACTGCAGTAACCCCAAACCCAGGCCCCTTTCGGGCACCATTTGTGCCGCGCCAGCACGGCCAAGGGTGTCCCTGAGAATGGGCGGTGAAGGCTTTAGAAAAGACAGACAAGAGAAGAAAGCTGGGTCTGGGTGGGACGCTGTCCTCTCCGATGGAGAGCTAGTGACAGTGCCACGGACTGCAAGCCATGTATTTTATAGCCAGATTCCACCAGGCAAAGTAAGGGCGTGCTCAAGATGTTTACAACATTCTCCTGGGTTTCGAGCCTACTCAACTACATGCACCTGAACTCTATCAAGCCCACATCACTCAGGCACATGGGGCCACGTGTTCCGACCATAGGTTTAAGCTCACAACTACAGCTGTTGGCTATAATTGTGCTGGGAGGGCTCTGCCCTTCAAGCTGGGACTTGCACGTGGCCATGAGAGGTCTGTGCCCTCTCATCAGTCCAAGGCTTGAACCTGTCCAAACACTGTAGCCGCTCTCCACAGTAAGGGACCTCGGGTGGGCCAAGGAGGCAATCAGGTGCCCGTAGGGAAAGATTGCTGGAAGGAGTGGGGAGGGGCTTCTGGATAAAGTTTCTTCACGCCAAGAAGAACGCTCTGGAAAGAAACCGATGCTCCCTTCTTTCTCTGACCCTCGTCACGTCTAGGTGTCACTGCCAGAGCCCCACGCCTTCCTGAAGCTGAAAACAGCAGGAAGATGGCAGATCAGAGAAATGGAAACACGGACAAACATCCTGAGGGCATCACTGAACTGCCGCCGGCACGTGCCTGACAGGCCCTCGCTTGTAAAGGAGATGATAAAACATCCCGGGGCGAGGCTCCTGCCTCACAGTAAGGGCGTCTTAGCCCGCATCTCCCTCAGCCACGGACCAGCAGCGCACAGGTGGGCAATAACTTAGCGTCACAAGTTCCATGTTTGCACCCGTACCTGGGTCCTAGAACTGTGGCGAGGATTAAGCGACACGGACATGAAATACCTGAAGCCTGGTGGTGCCTGGTGCCTGGTGCGGGCACAAATGACTCGCCGGGATGATTTTTATTAGAGGCCTTTGGGGTGCCATCCAGCAAGAACTTCCTGCTCCTCTCCTTCCTCTTTGTCTCCCCACCCCCACCCCAGACTCCTTCTCCCCACCAGGGTTCAGATCCTTCAGAGAGCCAGATGGAGCCTACGGGGGGAGCGGGGGACTGGCCACAGACCCTCCCCCAGCTCCAGGCCCCAGCTGGAGGAGGAAGAGGAGCGTCCACTCCGCATAATGTTTTACGGTCTGGGTTATTCCACAGACGTGGACATACCAGTTACTGAATTGAGACCGTGTTGGAACCAGCAAGGCAGCCAGAAGAGTCATGGACCGGCCCTAAGGTTCATCCCTGGGCCAGGAAAGAGTGCGATTGCACAGAAAAAACTTAGGGGCAGTGACAGGCAAACATGAAGTTGGCTTCCTGAAAACACCCTGGAAGTCCTGTTTATTTAACATCCTCCCCCTGTGGCAACGTAGCCCGTGTCTGGCCAAGTGAGAGACAGAGCTCACTGAGCAACTGTTATCATTCTACATTCCTTCCCTCACCACTAAGCAATTCCACCTGCTTCTTCGAGCAAGACAAAAGCTAAGGACAGCGGACAAACCATCGAACAGCGTCTGCATTCCTCTAGCCAACAAGTCAAGTCCTGCCAAGCCCGAGACAGAACGCCACCCTCCGTAGCCCCAGACCAGCCCCAGGGCGGGGCAGGCTTTAGAATCACACGGCACTCCAGAGAGAACTGAGTTCGACTCCTGCCCCTGCCACTTGTGACCCCTGGGCAAGTTACTTAACATTCCTATACTTCCATTCCCTCATCTGCGAAATAGATATAATAAAAGCACCCCTTCCACAGGGGCACTCGGTGGGAGAAAGGAGGAAATAGGTGCCAACCCCGAGAAAATTGCCCGGCATGGGGCAGAGGCTCCAAGACACATGGTGATCGCTCTACATCACTGCCTCTCAAAGGGAAGCCTTGGCCTGCCGTAAAGAACATTATGTGAGAGGTGTGGTGAGGGAAAGCACAGATTCTAGACCAGACTGCCTTGGTGCAAGCATGAGAGAATGGGAAGCACATTGTATAAGTGTTAGATGAAGATGAGAATAGCACTGTGTACGCCATTGGTTCTCAACCTTGGCTGCACATTAGAATCACCTGGGAATCTTTTTAAAGTCCTGATTTCTGGGGCCTCATCCTCCGGAAATTCTGTTTCTTTGTTATGGGGTGAGGGCCACAACATTAGTAAACAAAGAAAACAGAATTTCCGGAGGATGAGGCCCAGAAATCCAGGATTTTAAAAAGACTCCCAAGGTGATTCTAATGTGCAGCCAAGGTTGAGAACCACTGGTGTACGCAGATGCAATACAGGTAGTCAGAGCTTAGTCACGGCAGCTGTTATGAAGGGAACCAGCATCTCAATAAACTCACGTGAGTCCTGAAGCTTCTAGTCACCAAGAGACTTCAGAGTCACTGAATGCGGGTCAGACAGGCAGTCACCTCAGTTGCTTTTCTTGTTTGTTGGCAGAATGTCTCGAACCCAGAAGCCCATCCTGCTGGGGCCGGGCCCTCGGCACCACCTCTATCTTCCCTTCTCCCAGCAGCTCTCAGCCTCTCTCCTGTGTTACCTGGTCTGGTTCCTTCCTCCAGGGCAGGTCTCACCTTGCGGGGCAGAGGCGAGGTCCCCCGCCTTCCAGCCTCCTGAGATGGTGGCATTGCAAGAGGCCCAGCTCCGCCCCCCCCACCCCCCAACCACCACCGCCTGGCTCTCCACTGCCTCCCCACTGCCGGGGCCTGAGGACTGACGGAGAAAGAGGTGAAGATGAAAAGCTGATACACCCCGCAGGAAATCATTGTTTAGCCAAATCCAGGACCGAAGAAAAACAAGTGTAACATTGGAGAAAGCAGAGCAAGGTGCCATTCAAGGCCATTGTCAGGGCCTCCTCGATGTGCAAGGGGGAAACAATGGGGCCCTGTGTGTGCGAGGACAATGCTGTGTGTTATCAGCCGCTTCTGTGTCACTCCTGGGGACGGAAGGATGAGAAACAGGGTCGGATGCCTCTGGAATTCACGAATCAGAGCCACCAGACCAGTGGGAGCCCGTGGTGTTCTGTAACGGGGACAGGCACGCCTGCTCAGGAATGCCCGCACCCTCTCCTCTTCTGTAAGCACCTTCCAGAGACTCGCCTCGAGTCAGAGCTGAAAAGAACCACAAATATCACCTCTCCAAACACGCATATCCTCTGCTCCAAATCTTGGCTTGAGTGAGGGGGCACCTGGCTGGAACCACTGCCCAGCCACACAGCCTAGGCGTCGCCGTTGGCAAGGCCAGAGGAGCCATCATGCGGTGGCATCCATGGGAACCCCACAGCTCGCAGCATGACCTCACGTGCTCCCACCTTCGATCCTGCCTCTGCCACTAATTACCCCTAGATGGTGAGTGAGGTTCCCCCTGACCATTGGTTTTCCTGCCTGAAAACTGGGGTTCTTTTGGAGTTATTGCCAGGATTATACGAGTGAATACGTGTAAAACTCTTAGAACAGAAATCACTCGGGAAGTATGAACGGCAACTTAGATGCCCACATTGCCCCGACAACTTGCTTAGATCCATGAAGAGATGGATGGAAACCCAGGGTCCCAAATACCCAAACTCAGCCGGGCCACCCGCTATGGCCATGCCTACCCCATCGGGTCCCCGAGGGGAGGTGGCCCTGACAAATACTCCCAGGGATGAGGAGGGTGACAAATGCATGGTGAGGGTCAGCTGTGACACACCGAGGGTGGTGGGGACGGTGGCGGTTCCGAGAGCCCACGCCAGTCTTCAGGGGCAGCCGGGATGCAGTTCCTGCCAGTGGCTGCCCTGTGGAAAGGTGGGAACAGCATGGCCGGTCACATATTATGAAAGAGCCAGAAATGTGGGTTTTTACGTCAGATCTCCCCATTTCTAGACACTGTGTTTCTAAAGACATTGTCACTGCGGAGTTAGCTCCAAATCACGTGGCTTGTGATGCCCGATCTGGACACAGATGACATTCCCATCCAGGGCACGCCTGTCATGATCAGTCCTTCTGTCCCCAGTTTGCCTGTAGTCTACTGGTGAGCGGGTCAGGTGACTTCAAAGCCACTCCTTGGCTTGGAGCAGAGGACCAAAGAGACTGAGCTGCCCCTCCCCCTGGACACCACCCTCACCTCAGTCCATGACAAGGGGGTGACGAAAAGGGAAACCAGGGAAATGAGGGGGGCTCACCCTAAAGGACCCCAGGCCCGGTGGCTTAATCCACCCCATGCAGGTGTTTCTCTGATAAAGAAGGCAGTCAGGCCCTGGCCAGTGTGGCTCAGTGGTGAGAGCATTGACCCGTGCACCCAAGGGTTGTGGGTTCAATTCATGTTCAAAGGCATGTACCTGGGTTGCAGGTTCGATCCCTGGCCCCCATGCTAGAGGCAACCAATCGATGTGTCTCTCTCACAAGGATGTCTCTCTGTCTCTCTCTCTCTCTCTCTCTCTCTCTCTCTCGCTCTCGCTCTCGCTCTCTTTCTCTCCTCCCTCCTCCCTCCCTCCCACTCTGAAAAATCAATGGAAAAAATAACCTCAGGTGAGGATGAACAAAAACAAAAAAAAGAAGTCAGAACTCAGTGTAGGACCGAAGTAAGACTGGGGACTGAGCCCCCAGAGTCTTCAGTCTGAGAGGTGAAATGTGCTTCTACGCAGGTGCAACTAACTCCCAAGCAAGATTGCTCTCCATGCGATGCCGCTTCACAGCCCTGGGTGGCTGTGATCTGAAAGGCCTCCTAATAAGAGCTGGTGAGGAGTGGGGGAACCGGAATCTCCTACATGGCTGACGGGGTACAAAGTGGCGCAGCCGCTCTGGGAAACGGTCCGGCAGCTCCTCGCAAAGTTAAACAGAGTTACCATGTGGCCTGACAATGTCTCTCCCGGATATACTAGTATATCCCCCAAGAGAGATGAAAACATAAATCCACACGAAAACTCATGCAAGAGTGTTCCCAGCGGCATTATTCACCATAGCCAGGAGGTGAAAACAATCCAAACACCCACCCATGGATGAATGGATAAACAGAATGTGCTTTATCATACAATGGAATTATTTAGCAATCAAAAGGAATGAAGTAGCCCGGCCAGCGTGGCTCAGTGGTTGAACACTGAGCTATGAACCAGGAGGTCGTGGTTTGATTCCCAGTCAGGGCACATGCCCAGATTGCGGGCTCAATCCTCAGTGTGGGGCATGCAGGAGGCAGCCGATCAATGATTTTCTCTCATCATTAATGTTTCTATTTCTCTTTCCCTCTCTCTTCCTCTTTGAACATGGATGGACCTCAAAAATACTGGAATAAGAGGGGGGGAAAAACAGTAAAAAGACCACATATCAGATTATTCCATTTATATAAAATGTCCAGAATAGACAAATCTATAGAGTCAGAAAGTAGGTTAGTGGTTGCCTAGGGCTGAGTGTGATGGAGAGTTTTGGGGGGTTGGTGACTAAAGGGCATGGTGTTCTTTTGGGGGTGGTCATTATGTTCTCAAATGGACTGTGGTGATGGTTACATAACTCTGTAAGTAACTAAAATCCATTGAACTGTACACTTCAGTGGGTAAATTGTATATGTGAATTATACCACAATAAAGCTATTACCAAAAAAAGAAACCCAAACTATGATTGTGACCCTTAATTGCCTTCAATTAAAAAAGTTTTGCATCCATATCGCTTTGTTCACATCAGCCCCACGCCTACCCCATGAGGCCCCCGAGGGAAGAAGGAAAGGGCTCTGAAAGGACGCTTTCCCCAGGGGATCAGACCTCAAACCAGGTGACCCGCTGGCCTGCTTTACCCAATGCTGTCCCAGTGTTAGCACTGAAAGCCCGTGTCCCAAGAAACCCTTTATCCCTGGGAAAACTGAGATGGTCGGTCACCCTCGGGCAAACCCATTCCCATAGCACAGGAAAGCTCTGCCCTTTAAGGCTGCCAGTGGCGAGGACAGATGAACAATTCTCCCGCTTTGGGGTATAAGTCATCCCTAAGCTCCTCCTAACAGTCAAAAGATAATCTCGTTCCTGCTGTTCCCATTTTACAGATGAGGAAACTGAGGTTCAGAGAGATGAAGTAACTTGCCAAACGGCCAGATGCCCAGGAACACCCTTAAATTGTGTTGCCCCCCAAGAATTTGTTCAAAGTATGGTTAATAAGATGTAGAGTTGGGATTCAAACTGAGATCGAATTCTAAAGTCCCTCTGCTTTATTGCCTCCTTGTATCAGTTATTATTGTTTTGTAAAAAAGTTATCTCAAAATTCAGTAACTTAAAACAATAAACACTTATAATCATACTGTTTTTGAAGGTCAGATATCCAGGAGTGGCTTAGCTGGATGTCTCAGCCCCAGAATCCCTCATGAGGTTATAGTCAAGATGTTGGCCAAGATAACTGTCGTCTCAAAGCTCTGCCAGGACTGGAGAACCTGCTCTTAAACTCAGGAATGAGGCTGTGGGCAGGCCTTGGTTTCTTGCAGGCTATTGGCTGGAGGCTCCAGTTTTTTTGTCCCATGGATCTCTCCAGGAGACTGCTCACACATGGCAGCTTGCTTTCCCTAGAGCAAGAGATTCGAGAAAAAGGGAGGAGGCAAACGAGAGAGCATCAAGGAACTGCGGTCTTTTATAACTAATCTCAGCAGTGACACGCCATCACCTCTGCCATCTGCTGTGAGTCACACAGACCAATCCTGGTGCAACGTGGAGAGGACTACACAAGGGTGTGAAAACAGGGAGGCAAGGGTCATTGGGGGCCACTTTGAAGGCTGGTGACCACGCTGCTCACCTTTCTAGAGCCAGACAAGAAGGCACAGTGCTGCAGATAATAAGGCAATGTCCCCACCAAAAAAGTCACAGAAATTAATCTAAAAAGTCACAAAATTCATTTTGATATTATTTATTTAACAAACATTCCATTCATTCGATTTCCTTCTTACTCCCCTCTTCCTACGGCTTCTTCACCAGCTCTTCAGCACTAGGTCTACAGGAAAGTCACTAAAACCCTAAGTGAATCAGGTTCCCCATCTGGATAACGCAAATAATACCAGCTCCTATCTATCTCCCACAGAAGGAAGCTAAACACGTGAAAGCAATTATGCATTCTTGGAGCTAGGGGAGAGGGGTGAGTTCCAAGAATTCCGATAATGCACAGCCACACTGTATTTCCACCCAGCCAGGTAGCTGGTCACTGCTTTCCACGGCGTGTGCCATACAGGCGCATTCCTCAAAGCAGCCAGCCTACCCACTTGGGTCAAGGAAAATCAGAGTTTCCCTTGATCTCGTAACTAAACAAGCCCAGTCATTTCCTCCTCTGAAAACCCCCGCCCGCGTCCTCCCAACCCCATCGCCCTCCCGTCGCCTGGCGGACCTAGCCAGTCACCGTGCCCTTCTGGGCTCCTCCCCATCCCGCAGTGCCCCCCGCCGGGCAGTTTCCGCCACCTCGAAGGACTACAGTCCCCGGCATGCCCCGCGGCGGCCGAGAGGACACGTGACCGCGCCTCTCCCCCGTGAGGCGGTCACATGACTAGGGGGAAATGGCTGCGTTGACGGCGGACAACTTTGGGGCGCTCCAGAGCCTGTTGAAGGTAAATGGAGGGGTGGGGACAGCCCGAGGCGCCCTTTGTCCCCGGGATTTTAGCCGGAGTAGGAATTGGGAATAAAGGGCCCCTTGATTTGGAGTCAGAACTCTGGTACTACCTCTCTGTGGCCCGGGGAAGTCGTTGCGCGCTTCCGAGCCGTTTAAGAGAAGGAATAAAATGTATACCGCCCTAACCATGGTGGGGAACACCTAAGGTAACGGTTGTGAAGGCGCCGTACAGATGCCTCCTGCTGCAGCCTCTGGGGCTGGCTTTGGCGATGGTGCATTAGGGGTAATTCCAGGCCGCGTGGCCAGTTGAGGCCGCACCCAGCAGCCCGTCGGGCGGGTGGTGGAGAAATGGTCTCTGCGCGCCAGCCCCTCAGTCAAGTGCGTTCTTCGTGCTCCGAGTCCAGGGTTTTCTGTACTTCCTCGGACCCATGTAAGGGCCAAAAAAATCGATAATCGTTTGAAGGATTGTGAGGTTGAAAGGGTCGTACTTCATAGAGCTTGGAAGGATCTAATGAGATGATGGAGTTATTTGCCTAACTTCTGACTTCTTCTATAGGAAGGGGCGGCTTTATCTTCCTTCGCAGTTCTTGTCACTAGTGGACCTTATGCGTCTGTTTGTCGTCTTTCTTCCTCACAAGAATGTAAGATCCATGAGGGACTTTTTAAAAAACAACCCACCAGACAAAGAGGATTGAATTAGCAATACTCAGCATTTGTGTGCAGCACACGTTCATCATTCATGGCACAACATCATTGATTCATGCAACGGTCCCTCTGTTGTTTTAACCACCTCCCCAGTGTTCTGTCCTATTCTCCGTCCCTAAAGGCATCTATTTTATTCACAAATGTGTCGCCAACAAGTGTACCCCCCCAACACCTGGCACACAGCATGTGCTTAATAAATAGCTGTTGGATGCATTAATGAAGGAGGTAATAAAGCTGGGACTGGAAACCTAAAGCTCTTTGCTCACTCTCATTGTGCCTCACCCCCTCCCCCCTTCTCTCCCCGCACACCTATTGGAGGTATGGACTTTCAAGGTCAGCCTCTACTGATACCTCTGGGTGATGGGACTTGTGACTGCCTGGCAGGGAGCTCCCCACTCAGCCCCAGCCTCCTGCTTGGCCTTCTGACACCACAGCAGCAGGGATGTTGGGACACCTTGTTACAGCTTCCCAAGGTGGAAGTCTAGGCTTCCCACTCGGCCTTTGCTGACCTGGGTAAGGTTGGGGCCACAGTTCTTTCCGTGGTGTTTGGCTGGAGTAGAGCAGTATTGTCTAAGGTTTTCGGTTTTGCTAGGCTGCCCCTTCTTGGTCTATTGGCTAGAGAGAGCAGGAATTTGTTGGAGCTTTTTGCTTCCTGCACCCACTGGCATCCTCCATTGCCCTCTTCTTCAGCTCAAAGTCTGGGATGTATGAACAAAAAGAAAACCCAGGAACTCACCACCCTGTCATTCCTTGGTCATGAGGTCCACAGCAGGTCTGTCTTCTCTCCCTCTTTCAGAGTCGTCTTAGGTTTGTTTTCTTTATAGTCCCCAGGATTGCTGGTTGTACCTAATGGGAAGAAGAAGGAAAAGTACTTCTAATCCATCTTCCCTATGTGCATTCTGTTCTAAAACATGTATTTTCGGTGACTTAATTTGTTTTCCATCGGTGGATTAATTTCCTAGGCTTCCTCAAAAGATGTTGTCAGACAGCTGTGCCAAGAGAGCTTCTCCAGCTCAGCCCTCGGCTCGAAAGAACTCTTGGATATCACGTGTTCCAGCTTGTCTGTGACCCAGGAGGAGGCAGAGCAAGTAAGTGTGCCCAGAAATGACCTTTGACCATCCGACTCTCAACTCATCAGTCTCTTTCTTGATCCCCTGCAGTCATTGCTGCGTCCAAGGAAATGTTCCCCTTAAATGTCTGTTGACATTAAAGCAAACTTAAAATAGATTATTTTTTAGTGTCAGTGAACTGAACACCTTTGTTTTGAACCTTTATTTCCTTGTTGTAAATGAGGCATGGCTGGGAGAACTTACCAGAATCAGAGCTCCTGACCGTTTCTTTTTCTGACTTGTTGCCTAAACAGTGTGGCCACAAGACAACCTTTTGAAGACTTTTCTTTCCCGACCTGTAACTTGCTGACGTTCATTAATTGTCGGATACTTAGGCGGACTTTTCAGGGATCTCTGGGCAGAAACCGCGAGGCCCAAGCACTGTTAGGGAGGATGTGCGCCGGCCGGACCTCGCCTCAGCTCAGCTGATGGCCAAGAGGAAGGGGAAAGGGACTCCTGGTATGGAGCGCTCACAGCCTTATTTTTCCAGGGAAACAGTTTTCTAACACAGGAGGTCACCCAAACTGGCCCATGTTGTTGTTGTTATTTCAGTCTGGAGCTTTGTTCACTGAAGTTGGCACATGGGCGTTGGCACTTGTAGCAGAGGCCTCGGGGCCGGTGGGACTCTGTTGAATGACCAGCAATGTGTGGCAGGCGGGGGGTAGAGCCCTGCCCCCTGTCCCCTGTCCCCCGTCCCCACCCCCATCTCCTGGCTCACTTCTCCTCACCGCCTGCCCGGGGCTCCCCGTCTCTCCTGCAGCTGCTCCAGGCCCTGCACCGCCTCACCAGGCTGGCGGCGTTCCGGGACCTGTCCTCCGCCGAGGCCGTGCTGGCTCTCTTTCCTGCCAATTTCCACCAGAACCTCAAAAACCTGCTGACCAAAATCATCCTAGAAAACATGTGAGTGCCCGTTTCTCGAGAGTTCCTTGTAAGGTTTATATTTGTTCTTCCTGTTCTAGAAGTAATACGTTCATTCTTGAAAAGCACACATAGTGAGCAAAAAAAAAAAACCCTAATCCCCCCCCCCCCCCCCCCCAGGGTTGGCAGTGTGCATTCCTTAGCGGGAGCCTCTCGGGGCGTGTTTATGTTTTGCAGAGAGGTGGGCATGTCTGTTTTTAACCCAGTGGGATGACGCCCCTTTATAACGAGTTGGTTTGCAATGAACAGTATTAATGTTAACGATATTTCAGGTCCATAC
Source organism: Myotis lucifugus (assembly GCF_000147115.1). NCBI lineage: Eukaryota > Metazoa > Chordata > Mammalia > Chiroptera > Vespertilionidae > Myotis > Myotis lucifugus. Next base: position 178,944 of record NW_005871336.1, on the reverse strand, counting down.
ATATTTACCTTCAGTAACATTTTTAGTGGCTAAACATATTCCGTTGTATAAAGAAATTCTGTGTAATTCAGTTAAGAGAGTCCCAAGGGTTAGACATTTATGCTGTTGGCCATTTTCACTTCAGTGAACAATTTATCATAGAAACTTGCTTCACTTACTTTCTTACTGGGCTAAAGGCAATGGGTGGCCCTGGTCAGTGTGGCTCGGTTGGGCGTCGTCCTGTGCACCAAAAGGTTGCTGGTTCCATTCCCAGTCGGCACATGCTGGTCGTGGGCTCCACCTCCGGTAGCAGGCATGCAGGAGGCAACCGATAGATGTTTCTCTCTTGCATCAATATTTCTCTCTCTCTCAAATCAATATTAAAAAAAAGAGACTAGGCTAACCTTTTCTCTGCTTGTTTGAGAACGATGGCCAAGAAGATTGCAATGCATTGAGCCTTTTCCTTTTTGTAAGTTGTGAAAACGAACAGCACTTTGTCCTTAAAGTCACTGAGCTTTACAAACAAACACACAAACGACTGCTCACTGGAGTGAGGTGTTTCTGTGGGCCTTTCCTGTCAGGAGGTGATCACAGGTTTGGGGGTCACAGGGCGGGCAGAGGCCCAGGTCTGTGGGCCTCTCGTTATCAGGAGACTCCGTTTTCATCCTGTGCCATCATTTTCTCTTCATCTTTCCCTCTTACGCAGATCTACGTGGAGAGCGGAAGCCCAAGCTGATCTGAGTGAGTACCAAGAACTGTGCCTTTTCCTCCTCACCCTCCTTCCCAGCCCAGCTCCGAACCTGCCAGGTGGCGAGTTTTTAACCGAAAATCAAAGGGAATTAACCTGATCCCAAGCTCAACGTGTATGTGTGATTTTTAAATTCCACTTTTTAATTTTTTTCTGATTATAAACTTAACATAATACAGGTATGTTGTTAAAAAAAAAAAACTGAAATTTCCAAGTAGTAAGTGAAATACTTAAAATAATGATATTTCCATTAGGAAAGGAAAATGTAATTGAAATTAGTTTGAAAGGTTGAATGAAAGTGGATATTTAATAAAGGATCACGAAACTTACTCTGATCCAGTCACTCCGCTGAAGAACTCTGCCTGCGTTGCTCACTGGTCCTCCCAGCACCCGGGAGCGAGGCTCAGATTATCCCCATTTTACAGATGAGGAAGCAGAGGCTCAGAGGTTAGGCAAGTGGTGGAACCATCTCCCAGCCAAGTCTCTGTCTCTCAAACAAAGGCTCTTTCCACTGTTGTTGAAGCTGCACATTTCCTAAGCCTCAGGCCTCCACCCGTCTTCTCTATCAGTGCCACTTCTCATCCTGTCCTCCTTCTGGAGGGCCGGGGTTCAGGCAGAAGCCTGGGGATGCTGCCACCGCGAGTCAGCCCTAAGCGCAGGTGGCACGGAGCAGTGGGCCCGTCTGCCTGTCTCCCTCCATGGATCACGTGCATGACACGTGGACAGCCCATTGCATGAATTCCCATTGTGACCTTTTCTCACTTGAAGGCTGTGACAGCCCTCAGTGCCTGTCACAGAGTAAAGGCTCGGTAAACGCGGGGACGCGAGCTCTGAGCGGGGCTGTCCTCCTCCTCCTCCCCCACAGTCTCTCTGCCACGCCTGGTGGACCTGGACTGGAGAGTGGACATCAAAACCGCCTCCGACAGCATCAGCCGCATGGTGGTCCCCACCTGCCTGCTCCAGATGAAGGTACGGCCATCGTCATCCTCACTAGAAGGACAGGAGGGCGGCAGCGACTGGCACCCCCAGGGGCCATGGGAAATGCCAGGGTTCAGGGCTCTCTAGCTCCATAAGTAAAAAGCTGCCCCCAAACACGGCATTGATTTACGAAGTATATGTGTAGTGACATAGACATAATATGTCTCATGATGCGCTGGGCAGGGGCTCCTGCTGGCAGTTGGAGACGGGTCCGTTCATTTTCTTGTTTCCGCGCTCTTGCCTCATTGGTGTTATCTTCACAGTTCTTTCCAGGAATCTTTTAAAGCCACGGACCCATTTTAAGGGTTTGTTTGGGTAAAATTAGATAATGGAATACTGTATTTACTTAACCAGACACCCAGAAACTCAACACCTGAAGAAAATGAGAACGTAAGGGTGCCTCTAACAATGACGTTTTTAAATATTAGTAAAGCTTACTGTTTAAGAAAGCTATCAACATAAGTACAGGTCGTAATACAGCGGTGGGCAGAGGTAGCTGGCGGTTGTTCGTATGGAACGAAACATGCAGGTTAGGATTATTGCAGTCGCTTCATTAACTCGGGGAATGGCAAGTGGCACAGTGCACTTGGGTGCGTGAGTGCTCCGATTGCCTGCCTTTATTTACACGTCCTCGTAGTCGACTTGCTATGCGCAAGCACACAGTGGCACAGAGCTCCTTATGAACCTACTCCTGCCCACCCCGGATGTTCCCTGCATCCCACTGGGTTCTCACGGACCCCTAGAGCCCGTTGCGTGAATTGTCAGTGTGAACACGTGACGTTTTCCCACTTGAAGGCTGAGTGAGAGTCAAGTGAGCCTCGGCTTCCCCGATTCCTGCCCTGAGCACTGGTGGCAAATGGAAACTGACCCCCAGCCTCGGAGCCATCGCCTTCCTCCTCCCCAGTTGCTGACTGACTCCAGGGCTAGGACAGTGTGGCGAGCCGGCACGGCCATGGCATACTCAGCCCCAGGGCACCTTATGTGCCATGCCAGCTCGGCCTGGTTTAGTGATCCTGAGTGGGGGCTTGAAGGATTGAGAAAAGACAGACGAGAAGGAAAGCTGGGTCTCGGTGGGATGCTGCTCCCGGATGGAGGGACAGCGCCAGCGCCCACAAGCCGTGTCTTTATTTTATAGCAGATGCCACGAGGCAAAGTAAGGGCATGATCAAGATGTTTACAACATTCTCGTGGGTTTCAATCCTACTCAACTACGTGCACCTGAACTCTATCAAGCCCATATTACTCAGGTGCGTGGGGCCACGTCTTCAGACCATAGGTTCAAGCTTACACCTATAGCTGTTGGCTATAATTGTGCTGGGAGGGCTCTGCCCTCCAAGCTGGGACTTGCACGTGGCAATGAGGCCTGTGCCCTCTCAGTCCAGGGCTTGAACCTGTCCAAAACCCTGTAGCCGTGCCCCACAGGACAGTCGCTCTGAGCAAAGAGCCTCTCAGAGGTTCACTTGATGGGGGTGGGGCTCCCGGGTCCAGGGCTCACCTGCTGGGCAGTAGGAGGTGAGACGGCGATGACTTCGGGGCTGTGTCTCTTTCCAGATCAAGGAAGATCCCAGTCTGTGCAGGGACAGCCCTTCTGTCTCAGCTGTCACCATGGAGCTGAGCAAGGAAACGCTGGACACTATGTTAGACGGGCTGGGCCGCATCCGGGACCAGCTTTCTGCCGTGGCCAACAAATGACGCCGCCAGCCGCCGGCCCCACTGCCTCACCCCGGCTGCTGCCAGTGATGGAGCATCTCCCGACTCCACTGACACCAGCGACTCAACTGACACCAGCGGGCTGCCCTGGTGGCAGCAGCTGCAGCCGACAGTAGGCGGGCCAGGCGGGCCGGGGGACAGAGGGGGCTGCCATCCGAAGGCACAGCTGCACTGGAGGACGCAGCCACGCCCCACGCTGTTCTCCTCACTCATCTTCCTCTTCCCAGGCTGGTGGGCAGAAGCCGCCACCTTAAGGCTCCTGCGTGCACCTGAGTAACCGCCGTGGCCATGTGGGGGCGCATGAGCCTGTCAGCGGCCCTGTGGCCGCTTGAACATTCGGGCCCCGTTGGGGAGCTCTCTCGTAAGTTCCTTTCCAGCACCAGCTCTGATGAGTGCATTCCCAGTCCTGGGACACAGGAAGGGGGTCAGGTGGTGGGTGCCAGTGGCTCCTGCTTCTCTGTCCGAGAGGCCAGGCAGACCCCACAGAGCAGGGTCCCGGCAATGTGGCCGCCTGCCCTGAGGCCAGAGCCTCCTGTTGGCGCAGGAGGTCTGAAATGGGGGCTGAGTCTCTTCACGAAGCTGGGCCCCATCCTTGGATCATGCAGCCCCTCCAGGGTGGTGAAGTGGAAGTGATGGGAATAAACAACAGTTCTGAAAACAAACCTCTGATTCTGTGCTGAGCCTGAGTTCATTGCCTTGGGCTGGGGCTGCCTCCTGTGTGAGGGTGACCCCAGCTTCCTAATTCCCAGCCAAGCCCATGACCACATGTGACCTGAAGCCACAGGGACCCTCCCTACCTTCCGTGTGCCTGTGTGTCCCATAGAGCAAAGGCAAGGTTGGCAGTGTGCTTGTCACAGCTGTGATGAAAGCACCCCTTAGGCAGTGGTTCTCAACCTTCTGGCCCTTTAAATACAGTTCCTCATGTTGTGACTCAACCATAAAATTATTTTCGTTGCTACTTCATAACTGTAATGTTGCTACTGTTATGAATCGTAATGTAAATATCTGATATGCAGGATGGTTTTAGGCGACCCCTGTGAAAGGGTCGTTCGACCACCAAAGGGGTCGTGACCCACAGGTTGAGAACCGCTGCCTTAGAGTCATCTGACACGTCATAGGAGTCAGTGCGTGACCCGCCCCCCTTCTGGATCGCTCCCCTAGCAGCAGCCTGCTATCCCAGTGCTTCACTGTGGCGCAAGCATGTCAAACTCACAGCTGGAGGGCCACATGCTTGCTGTGGTGGCTTCTGGGTGGTGTGGGTGGGGGAGGGCGGGTGGAGGAGAAGCCAGGTTAAGAGACCGACAGGCAGCAGGGGTGGGAACCAGGTCCACTTCTCTGTGGCAAGGGCTTGACCTCAATCCTCCCAGTTCCCAGTATTTAAAATTAAATGGGGATAATTATGTTACCTACCTGCAGGGCTTTTGTGAAGATTAAATGACAAGGCGCCTAAAAGCACCTAGCACTGTTGTGGCAAATAGGAAGGCTGCACCGTGCCAGCTCTGGTTGTTAATGGCAGGAAAGGAGAAAGCCCTCCACTTTCACTGTTTCATCTGCTATCACAGCAGGTGTGACAATGTTCTCATCCTCCCTTTGTCGGTGCAGAAACCCGCTCATCGCTCACCGAGGTTAAGTCACCTGCTGGTAAATGGCCTCGTTAGGACTTGGGCCCAGCTTTCTCCAGCTTCCTCGGCCGCACAGCACTCTGCATGGGCCACAGAGCTCAGTGGCTTTGGCTCCATTGGGAAAACGGGAGCTGCAGTGGAGGTGAGCAGTCCTCCCGCCTGGGGAGATACCAGGTGAGAAGTCGAGGAAGGGTCCCAGGCGCCTCTGTCTGCTGGCTCCTGGGAGCTGAGCTCCCTTCTGTTCAAATGGCAGTTCCGCACCCCGTGGGGCCGAACCACTGACAGTCCGATGCAAGCTGGGGGGTCCTTCCTGCGGGAAATGAACATGTTTTTTACATCAGCGACGAGTTCATGGACCGGGAAGGCGGCCACTATTCCAGGTTGAGAGCCTTGTGAATTCATTCCCCTGTTTTTCTCCCACTCCCTCTGACCCACAGAAACCTTCAAATCCTGTCCTGTGGGCCTCAATAAAAGACTAACCGGAAGCAGGAGCCTAGCATCGGTGTCAGGAGAGCTGGGCATTCCTTTAGCCAGGTCCTGCTGAGAGAGCCATCTGGGTGCATGGGAGACAGCGGGCACCAGTCACTGGGCCAGTCAGTAAATGTTCGCTACCCTTCACCTCACACGCTCATTTAAAGGGTTTGTTTTCCACCTTTGGGGAAGATGGATAGTAGACGATATTCCTGGTTGGCCTGACCCTCATAAAAACCTAGCTTCTACCCAGCCACCTGACGGGATGATCATTTCCGTCACAAAGGGCCACACGGGGGCGGGGGGTGGGGGGGGTCGGGTTGGTCAGGAGGCAGAGGGGGCGAGGGGACAGGCCTTTATTGGGGTCTTCTCAGGAAGGAATGGGTAAACTTAGGATTGGCTGGTTTGAATAATGTGGGTGGGCTCTGGGCTACAGGAGTGTTCCTGGTTGTCCAGTGCCTTCGCCTCCCCTTTCTGGTGATTTTCAAGGCCAAAGACATTGACGTCAGGACCAGACATTCGGGTCTTTCCCACACCAGTTCTCTAAACACACACAGTGGGCACCACGTCCAAAAGGCATTAGTCAAGCTCTGTGGTTTGGTATTTGCAAATTTCCAGGAAGCTCGTCCAGTGTGGTGTAACGGGCCCTCCCTAACTTTGTTCCTAAGCTGAGATGGTATCAGAAATGAGAGAGGGTTTTTGTTACTTTTATAATGTATGTATTTTTACTCTAGAAACCATTGGCTACCTGGCAATTTGAAAGTTTTCCAGTGGTTGATCATTTACAAGAACTATTTGAACCTGTAACTGCTGACTTCCAAATACTGATAATTCCTAAACATTCTCTTACCTGCATGGGGTTGACTTTTGTGCAACTTCCTTCTTTAGTGCTCACATGTCTGTGCTTTAATTGTCCTTTTTACAACTGCTTCAAGCCAGAAAAAAAAAATGGTTTCCTAGTAGTATTCCCTGGTTGGTGACAGAGGACCAGAATCCCCCAGGAGAGCGGACCATTCTTCCTTTGAGGAAATGTTAAGAGCTCATAGAGGGAAGTCTTGAGCTTCTATTAGCCGTGGGCTCTTGGGAAAGACTCTGATGGGTTTTTAATGCCTTGTCTGTGAGTGGAGATAAGATATCTGCTTAGGTAATGCCTGCCATAGATTTACAGTCAAGTAGGAAGTAGACTCCTCCACTGAAGAATGGGATGTTCTTGGCCGCTGGCATCAGCATTGCACTAGCCATACGACCGTGGACACGTACCACACGGTGAAGTAAAGTACATCCCAGCAAGTTGAACGGCAAACGACTTGAGAGCTACTCTGGAAAGCCCCTGAGAAAGCTCCTACGCCTCCAGGCTTTCAGCTTCTGGGAGTGAGCGTCACGGGGCCACTGATTTCACTGCTTCAACAAAAACCCAATTTCCACGGTCTGGAGAATTTAGTTTCTCTCTCACATAGATGTCTGGGCTGGTGGAAGGTTTGAGTGGGTCGGATGGTTCTGCTCCGGGGGATGGTCCATGGACCCAGGTTCTCTCCATGGTGTTGCCTCACCAACCACCAGGTGCCGCCCTCATCCCTGAGTAAATTCTGCTCATCACTCTCTGAAACGTCCCATTGGTCGCAATCACATGGCCAATATTTAGCTGCAAGGTAGGTTGGGAAATACATTCTCTGGCTGGGCAGTCAGTCACCTGTCTGTCTAGCCACAACACACAAGGTGGGGAAGTGAGTGAGACTCATTACTAAAATAAAGAAGAGAATGGATAGTGAGAAAAACTGACATGGCTTCATGGATCAGTTGCTTTCCTGAGACCAGGTTTCATGGAAAAAGAGAAGAGAAGAGAAAGGCTGCCTGGATGTGGCTGTGGGTGTGGGTGCAGTGGTGGTGGATGTTTCTTGAGGCTGAAGACCAGGTCTCCCTAACTTGGTACCCACAGGAGCTAGCACGGTGCCTAGCACACAGTAGACTTCCCAATAAAGGTTCACTGGTGTCCTACCTTCCACAGACCCACACAGGATTTGACCTGTATTAGTAAGTGATGGTTGAATGATATCGAATTGATCAGAATGGCAGATCAATGGAATTAACATTGACTTGACTTGCTTGTTGTAAATCTACCGCAGCAGTGCCTTTTACCCTAAAAAATTTCATTCAACACATGCAGAGGGCACCGGCCAGGTGACTCAGTTGGTTAGAGCATCATCCTGTATACCGAAAGGGTTGTGGGTTTGATCCCTGATAGGGTGCATATGGGCGGTAACCAATCGATGTTTCTCACATAGATGTCTCTCTCTCCCTTCCTCACTCTAAAATCAGTAAACATATCCTTGGGTGAGGACAAACAAACAAGCCAAACAAACAACAAAACACCTGCAGAGGGACCTGGTGGCTGGGCCCGAATTCACCAACCCAGGACCATGCTCCCGTCTCGCCACCATGCTTCCCAGCCTTCATTGACTCCAGGTGTGCGGAGTGGGGATGGCTGCTCACAGCAGTCTCCCAACCACAGGAGTGTCACCTGGGCAGGAGGAGGCAGGGATGGGAGCCCTGGGGGAGGGTAGGAGGTTGATGGCGAGGAGCAAACATCAGCATGCCGAGCTCCTGTCCCTATTACAGAGACCAGCATTTCCAAGGGGCCAGCGGCGTGAAGGTGCCAGTTCTCCCCGACTCCCCGAGAGGCAGGCAAGGAGAAGGTAGGCTGGGCCAGGGGAGGGAGGCAGCACGCACTTCCGGGGGCCCTCTCTCTGGAGTGTGTTCCCTTAATCCTGGCTTAACTGCTGATCACACCTCTGGATTCAGGAGCGGCCCCTACCAGGGACCTAGAACATCAACTTGATCGCCTGTCTTCTCAGCCTGTGTTGCCCCCGTCACTCCTCTTACCACTGCATTGTAATTGGCTATGTATTACCTTCTCACTGCTCACCTGAGTGCTCAGGTAATAGGCAGCCCTGAGGGCACCATTTCCTGCCACCAGCTGAGATGGGTTCTGTTCCCAGGGTGACTCCTAGAGAAGAGGTCACTTGCCATATCCTCGTTGGTGACTCAAGTTCTTCTTATGCCCAAAAGCCACACAGGAAGGGAAATCTCCGCCTGCTCCTCACCCGGGCGCAGCTGGCGCTTGCCCAATATGCCCAGCAGGTGGCGCCATTGCTCTCCTTATCCTCCACCCTGGCCTAATAGGGCAAACAAAGACCAGGAGCTAGGCACCTGGTGACTCTCCTAGGACCCCTGGCGAGAAGAGGAAGCCCCCAGGCCCAGGCCCCTCCTCTACAGAACTCCCCCCCTCTGGCCCAGAGCAACCAAAGGAGAGAGAAGGAGGGAACTGGAGGCAGGGCAGGCCCACTGAGGGAGCCATGAAGCCTGCTCCTAGGCTGAGCTCTGGAAGCACCCACTGTCTCCTCAATTGCTTCCTGGCTGGGTAATGGGTGCCGGGAATCCCACCACTGAGACCCGTTAGATACGACTCTTCTAGGTGAGGTTTTATTGGCAGCAACCCCCCAAGTCCAAGGCTCGGCTCACAAGGCCTTGTACTGTGTGACTTTCTAGCTATACTGTTTAAATAAAGATTCCACTGATTCATTTTATTTTTTAAACTATTTTTCTTTTTAACATATTTTATTGATTTTTTACAGAGAGGAAGGGAGAGAGATAGAGAGTCAGAAACATCGATGAGAGAGAAACATTGATCAGCTGCCTCCTGCACATCTCCCACTGGGGATGTGCCCACAACCCAGGTACATGCCCTTGACCGGAATCGAACCTGGGACCCTTCAGTCCGAAGGCCGACGCTCCATCCACTGAGCCAAACCGGTTTTGGCTAAACTATTTTTCTTATTGACTTCAGAGAGGAAGGAAGAGGGAGAGAGAGAGACAGACATATCAATGGTGAGAGAGAATCATTGATCGGCTGCCTCCTACACGCCCCCCCCCCCCTCCACACACACACACTGGGGATTGAGCCCACAACCCGGGCATGTGCCCTGCCAGGGAATCCAACCGTGTCCTCCTGGTTCCTAGGTGGATGCTCAACAGAGTACATTTTCAAGATCTAATCGGCTTTATTGAGATTCACGAATTGGGCGGCATCTCATCTAGCAAGTAGAAGGGAACCCCAAAGGGCTGCAGAAAGGGAAATGTTTTAAAAGGCAGGACGAGGAAATCACACACAAAAAAGAAAATAAATAAAGGATGATTTCAGGCACGGCCGCCTGCCTCCCTTTGGGGGACCAAAGGGCCTATGGGCAGGATTACCTCACCTTCCTTCGCGGGGTGGGAAGCCCTAAGTGGTGAGATGACCTCATTGGTGCTGAGCACAGAATTCCCACTGCATTCCTGGGGGAAGTTGTAACTGTAACTCGATCAGGGTTTGGTGTTGGGGGCTTAGCCCAGGGGACTCCATTTGGGGCTGTTGCTTCTTTTTATCAATTCGTGGGGCAGGTGGTGGGGCGAGGATTCAAGTGCAGGGGGGCCTTGGAGCCAAGTCTGTTTCTTGGCCGCTGAGGAAGAGAGAGTAGGTTTAATTTTTCCTGACAGTGCAGCTTAGAGGGAATTAATTATACATGGAGGTGTCTGAGACATGGAAGCTGCCCAATCAATGCCGGTTAAACTTCAAACACGTGCAGATGCCTCTGTGGGGCAAGCGTTTCCTCAGGGCGGAAGGCCCGTCAGCTCTCTTCTGGGAGTAGGGGGATGTGGCAGGAAAGGGGTGGGAGGGGTGGAGAGGAGGAGGAGGAGGAAGAATCTCCTCCGGATTCTTCCCACGCCTCCTAAGTGGTCCCCCACCTCCAGTCCTGCCACCCTGCTCTCCTCGCCTCTATCCTTGCTCCTCGGAGCTGCAGGTCTTCTCTAAATGGAGATCGGATGCCCTTCCCTTGCCTAAAACACTTACACGGCTTCTGATGCTCCCAGAATAAAGTCCCAAACTCGGAAACATGCCACGCAGTGTTCTCCACAACCTGGCTTCTCCCCACATTTTCATCTCATGAAACAAGATGAAAGAAATGGGCTCAAAGCAGAATAAACAGTGTGAGGCCCTGGGCGATGATTCTGGACAGCTGTGGGCACAGGCCGGGGAGGAAGGGAGTGCGAGGGTGTCCAGCTGTCGCTCTGCCTTTTCCCGAGGCCAGACTGGGTCTTGCTCACCATTTTGTCCCCAGCCCCTGGGTCACTGTCTGCCCTTGGCAGCTGCTCCGTCAGCATTGGTTGAAGGCGTGCAGGCATAAATGAACGAGGGAATGAATGGCACTTCTTTCTCCCCCACTGCTGCCAGCCCAGCCCCCTCCCTGCTGCCAGGGCTGGAGTGGGCGCTGCTACCGGACACTGGCGCCAACGAGAAGAGAGCGCGGCCTGTAATTATGGACTGTTTTGCAAATTGATATATTCCTCTTGATTCCTCAGTTAGATCTAAGTTCCTTTATCTCTCCCCATAGGACTGAGCACTTTGACATCGCTAACTGCGTTCTTCTAGATCAGCAGTTCTCAACCCGTGGGTTGCAACCCCTTTGGCGGTCGAACGACCCTTTCACAGGGATCGCTAAAGACCATCAGAAAACACCTATATAATTACATATTGTTTTTGTGATTAATCACTATGCTTTAATTATGTTCAATTTGTAACAATGAAAATATATCCTGCATATCAGATATTTACATTACGATTCATAACAGTAGCAAAATTACAGTTATGAAGTAGCAACAAAAATTATTTTATGGTTGGGGGTCACCACAACATGAGAAACTGTATTAAAGGGTCGCAGCATTAGGAAGGTTGAGAACCACTGTTCTAGATAAATGGGTGATGTAACAGCGCTAAGGAAGCAAACAGTGGCCTTGTGATGGAGCGTCGGATGGGTCTGTGTGCAAATCCTGACTCCAAGACTCCCTTGGCAAGTTTCTGAGTGAAAGGCTTTATCCATAAAGTAGAGTGCTGATGACTACCTTATACAGTGGTTGTGGGGACGTAAGGAAGTAATTTAGATAGAAATCAGCTGCCACTTCATGCAATGGAGTGGGGCCCCCAACAGGAGCAATTTGGTCTCCTAAGCTAGGGGTATAGGATGGAGGCGCTGTCCTGGGCCTGTGAACCACATGAATTCCTATGAGCGCATCATGTATGTGCATGAACATATAGGGGCCTTTTCTTACTCATCTTTTGTTTATAGATAAAAGCAGCCCGGCCAGCATGCCTCAGTGGTTGAGCATTGACCTATGAACCAGGAGGTCACGGTTCGATTCCCAGTCAGGGCACATGCCCAGGTTGTGGGCTCAATCCCGTGTGGGGCTTGCAGGAGGCAGCCGATCAATGATTCTCTCTCATCATTGATGTTTCTCTTTCTCTCTCTCTTTCTCTCTCTCTCTCTCTCCCTTCCTCTCTGAAATCAATGAAAAAATATATTTTTAAAAGCAGCATGTAATCATTCTCACTGTAAAATGTTTAAGCATTCCAGGTCATCATCGCTAATGCCCATTAAGAGCTTCCTACAAGCTGGCACGGCTCTGCCTGCCTTAACTGGTTTAGCTCACTTGAGACCCAGGAGGTAGATACTTCCGGGATCGTTCCTAGTTGACAGATGAGGAAACTGACTCCCAGAGAGACTAAGTTGTCAAAGGCCGCACAGTCAGTAACAGCTGAGCTGACTTCAAGTCAAGCCCAGCAGCCTGGCCCCAGAACCCAGCACCACGAGTGTCAGTGTTTCTCAAAGTGTGGCACCCTCACCTGCAGCATCAGCATCGCTGGGAACTCGTTGAAAATGCAAACCCTTGGGCCACACCCCAGGCCGACGGAATCAGCGCTCTGCTTCGTAACAAGCCCTCCGGGGGAGTCTGAGACACGTGAAAGTTTAAGAACCCTGCACTCTGCTGGTATACCGCGTCTCCCCTCCTGCAGCCAGTCCTCTGCCAGTGGAGTGCCTGCAGCTAACAAAATGAACAGATCAACGCTGCCACCTCCTCATAACTCCTGTCCAAGCCCTTCTTCCTGCATCTGATGGCAGAAGCAGCTGAAGGAAAAGGCCCTCCCCAGATGGCCAAAGCCCTCCGTTGTCCTGCCGGAGTCCTGAGCCGGAGTCCTGAGCGCTCTTCCAACTGAACCAACTCTTGGGGCCGCTCACTGCTCATGCTCCCTGTGTGCTGAGAAGGAAGGATAGAGTGCCTGGCTGTGACCCGAGATGCTATTTTGTTCCTTACCCCAAACCCTGCATCTCAAATGAGTGTTCAACAAGCAGATTGCGGCCCAGGACCCTCCGGGCCCCCGCCCAGCTGTTCTGCCTCGGCAGCCGGCCCTTCCTATGCTCCCTCTGACATCCAGATGGCAGCAGCCACAGCAGCTTAGGCAGCTCCAGGCCCGAGGCTCCGGCCAGCTGTGTATTTGATGAACTCGAGAGCTGGCAGACGCGGCTTATCTGCAGGGCTCACACGGGCAGCGCGCAGGCAGCCAGGGAAAGCCAGTGGGTTGTATCCTCGGCCCAGCCCAGGGAGTTTTTCACGTTGATTCCGGATGTTTGTTAAATGAGTCCATAATGACAACCAGTCTGACTGCGCGCGTGCTCTGGGTCTGGCGACCGGCATCCCAGCAGCCCTTTGTGGGGGGGGGGGGGGGGGGGGGATAGTGTGCTACTATTCGCATGGGAGGAAATGGAGGCTTAGCGTGGTCCCAGTGCTGGTCCGGGTGAGGACACGTGTTCCTGGTGGCTTAGCTCAAAATGGAGCAGGACCACCCCACCGCTATCAGACAGATGGGAGGGAGAAACGAGCCTTATACCGTGATTGTGGGGACTTAAGGAAGATATATAATTGATTTCAGAGAGGAAGGGAGAGAGAGAGAGAGATAGAAATATCCATGTTGAGAGAGAATAACTGGTCAGCTGCCTCCAGCACGCCCCCTGCTGGGGATCGAGCCCACAACCAGGCATATGCCCTTGACTGGAATGGAACCGGGGACCCTTCAGTCCATAGGCCGTTGCTCTATCCGCTGAGCCAAACCAGCATTACAGAAGTAATTTAGAATAGAAATCACCTGCCACACTTCACATTTACGAGCATCCCACTGCCTTTAAGAGGAACAGCCTTCTGAAATGGCCTTACATATTTTGGTAACTTTCCAACGGAACCTGTTCTCTTCTCCCCCAACTGCTGGCTCTGGGAGCCTCCTGGGCCTTCACGCGCCTTGTCTCTGATGTGGAGAGCAGAGTGCGTCGGGCACTCAGCAGGACATATCCTGTTGGGGCGCCATGGACAGTGCCTGGAACAGGCTGGGGGCTGGGCATTCAGCTCTGGTGCCTGGGAGTCAGGCGCTGGTTCGAGGGGACAGTCCCTCTCTTCCGTTCCTGAATTCTGGCCTTTGGTGTTTCAATACGAAGCACCGGACAAAACGGGGCTCAAAAGTCAGCGCTGAGAGCAGGCATCCTGGGCCTGAGGCCAAGACGAGACTTTTCACCACCTCCACCTGCTGTCCCTCCCTAAAAAGGACACGCTGACTACTCTCTCTGGTCCCAGCTGGAGGAGCGGGGGCAGGAGAGCAAACCCTGGCTCAGGGCTGCTTTCCCCTGCAGCCTGGGAAGCGGACAGGCCCCGCTCCCTGCGCCTGTTTCACATGGTCTCTGGATGGCCAGTTCTCCTGACCGCCGCCATCAGATAAGGCGGCGGTGCCCCTCCTGTGGGGGAGGAGCGGGGAGGGATCAGATAAGGCGGTGCCCTTCCTGTCGGGGAGGAGCGGGGAGGGGTGAAGAGAGAGCAGGGGTCCTCAGAGGAGGCAGCAAATGACCAGCTTCTAGAAGGCTGGGTAGGGCCTGAGGAATGCAAGGGTCAGGTGGGAAGTGAACTTGGAGCCAGACCATGAGACTCATAGAGAAGGCCTCCCCACCACCACTTACCTCAGGGCCTTGCACAGAGTACGTGCTCAGTACACGTCCATTTTCTTCCCTATGGAGATGGTGCAGGAGGCGAGGTTCTGGGACCTGAGTCACGAGCCCAATCCGTGGTCCTCGGTGTAGCAGCGAGCGGTACTCCGTTAGCAGGGAGCTGCCCTGGCCATGAGCCGTGGGAGGCAAACCAAGACGGTCCCCTGGGAGCCTTCTCTCCCCTCCACCTGCCCCTTGAGCTGAGGTTAGAGCAGACAGCCCTCGCCCCGCCCCTGAGGGGCTTTCAGAGAACAGGCCCCCCGGCCACACCAGTCACCCGCCAACTGCCCGCGCCCTCCTCGCTCAGACAGACTGAGGGGCTTTCAGAGAACAGGCCCCCTGGCCACACCAGTCACCCGCCAACTGCCCGCCCGCCCTCCTCGCTCAGACAGACTGCCGTCAGGAGCACCGGCTGCTGCATCACTCTAATTGCAGCGTGGTTTGCGTTCATCAAGGGAGCAGCAGGGATTCCCAATTACATTCCAACATGCAATTTTCTCCAGATATAAGGCCTATTGGGAGACTATCTGCGGAAGCCCGCCTCCCTTTTGGAGGCAGAAATTTGCTGCTGCCAGTGGTGTTGTATGTCCCTCCTCTCCCTCCGAGCCCCCCTCCCCTACCCCATGCCACACCCTCATCTCCTGGGACCCAGGCTCCCTGGGCTGCTGGATAGCTGCTCCTGACTGTTACCGAAGGGGTTGCTGAGTCATAGAGGAGGTCTTACACCTGGGACTCAGGGGCCAGGGCTGACACGGGCTTGTCTTAGTGAACTGTGCCTGACAGGGTGTCTCCCCGGCATATCCTGAGATGACAAATGAGCCCATGCTGAGAAGTGAGGGCGTGGGAACCGCATTTTGAAAATCAGACTCATTCTCACCATCCTATCAGTATGCACTCACCCGAAAGAGGCTGCTCAGAGCCCAGGCACAAACCCACGGTCTCAGGCTTGGTACCAGTGGGTCACGCCCTCCCTGCCGGACCCAGCTGCCAGGGGCTACCACACTGGCTCCTGCCGCCGGTTTCCCCAACCCTGAAATGCGGTGTCAGTCACACGGACGCCAGGATTAAGATGGCAAGGCACTGAAAACCGCAGAGGTGAGGAAGCGGCTGAACCTGAACCGGGAAGGCAGCACAGCGGGACTGTCCGACCTCTGCCCTTCCTTCTTAGCTCTGCCCGTCAGGCAGGGCCAGGCAGAGCCAGGCAGAGCGCGGGAGCCCAGCCTGAGCGCCTCTCCAAAGGGGCACGTCCCGTGGCCAGCGGTCTATGGCTGTGTCCTGTCAGGGACGAGTCCGTCCCCAGGAAGCCGTGGCACAGATGAGAAGGACAGGAAAACGCCACACACCCTCTGGGCCCAGGGCTCCCTGGAGTGGGAGGTGAGGTGCAGGGACGCCAAAGGGATGTGAGCTGAAACCCTGGGAACACTCGTTAGTTCGGAGGGAAGGGTTTCAACAAAGCCAGTCCTGCCGGCAAGATTGCATTTCCCCTGGGCCCCTGGATTCAGCTCCCAAGCCGGCCCAGATTTCCTGCCACTCAGTGGAACCGCGGCTTCGGGGACTGAGTGAGTTTGGGAGCAGCCAAGAGCCCCTTGGGAAGAAACCTCCAGTTCTGAGCAAGAGGCAGGGAGTGGACACCTCCATCCAGGTGGAAGGTAGCGACTGTCGTGCACCTGTTTTCTCAGAGGGAGC
This sequence comes from Myotis lucifugus, assembly GCF_000147115.1. Taxonomy (NCBI): domain Eukaryota; kingdom Metazoa; phylum Chordata; class Mammalia; order Chiroptera; family Vespertilionidae; genus Myotis; species Myotis lucifugus. The sequence goes on along the minus strand of NW_005871336.1, from coordinate 162,853 downwards.
GGGGACAGGAAGGAAAAAGGAGACATTGCCGTCATAAACTGATGGAAGGTTTAAAACGCAGCGGTTGGAGCTCGAATCTGAAATCGGGGACGTACTAGGTTTAGGTCTTAGAACCAGCTCTTTACATCGTTGTCCCTCAGTTTCCCAATCTGGAAAGTGGGTACAGTAACAGTACCCAACTCTCAGCAACGTTTTCTATGAAGGGCAGACAACAAACATCGCAGATCTTTTGGGCCATATGAACTCTATTGCATGTCCTCACCTCTGCCATTGTGGAATAAAAGCAGCCGCAGAATTAGTCAATGAGTGAACATGGCTATGTCCCAATAAAACTTTATTTACAAAACAGGTGGTGGGCCAGATTTGGCCTGTGTGTCACAATTTGCCAACTCCTGATTTGGAGGATTATATGAGACAATGCAGATGACAAAGTGGGTGGCATAAAATAACTGACCAATAGCTGTTATCATCATCATCATCATCATCATCACCACTCTGCATGTGGCCATTGGATCATCACGTTGCCTAATAAATCCCTCCACTCCCCCTCTCCCTGCCTTTACCAACCCAAGTACATTTCCAAAAAAGGGGACTTGAATGAATTAATTCAAACCCCTGGGTACCAGTGTATTTATGATGTTGCCCTGAAATGGTCTGCTTGATGCAGACTCCCAAGTCGCTTAGCAGTTAGAAGTAAAGGCAGGCCGCCAAGCTGCGGGGTTAGAGCACTGGTCTTCCCAAGGGGAAGGCAGCTGGACCCCTTGTGGAGTAACAAGGACCTGACTTCCCATTAAACCTCTCTACTGCCCTTCATGCAAGACGGCGTGCATTTCTCACCACGGCTTGAGGAAGGAAAGTCGACGGAACAATTTCACCTCCTGGAAACAGCTTTGATAAGACAGACTTACTTGTGTGAAGTCGCGCTGGGAGTCAGGAACTGAGCTGGGACTCGATCTCATGTCTGTGGACTCGTTCCAGCTGCGCTGAGCATTGGATTAGTAAGGATCTCTGCTGCACATTACAACTTTGTTGGCTAAAACAAAAAAGGAATTCCTGAAGAAAGTGGCTTGGAGAATCAGGCTCGAGGCTGCGTAGGAGAACGACACCCCAGTGATAATGCCCGGAGCTCCGCCGCTGACACTCCTGGTGCAGGAACCAAGCTGGCACCACCGACTCTGGGCACCTTTAAGATGTCTGCCCCTATAAAAACAACCCCCTATATATAGTGGAATATGACTTGGCCATAAAAATAGAATGAAATCTTACCATTTGTGACACCATGGATGGACCTAGAGGGTATTGTGCTAAGTGAAACAAATCAGAGAAAGACAAGTACCGTCTGATATCACTTATATGTGGAATCTGAAGAACAATATAAACAAATAAGCAAAACAGAAACAGACTTATAGATATAGAGAACAGACTGACAGCTGTCAGAGGGGAGGGAGGATGGGGGCTGGGTGAAAAAGGTGAAGGGATTGAGATGTACAGATCAGTGGTTACAGAATAGTCACGGGGATATAAGTACAACATAGGGAATATAGTCATTAATGTTGTAATAACTATGTATGGAGTCAGGAGCGTACTGGAAATATTGGGGGGATTGCTTTGTAAAGTATATGATTGTCTCACCCCTATGCTGAACACCTGGAACTATTACAAAAGAATATAGAAGGTAAACTGTAATTGAAAAATAATTTTACATTTCCATCTGAAAGGGCAGCTGCTCCTCAGCTCTGCAGAGTTCGACATGTGGGAAGGCAGCCCCAAAACTGCCGTGTCTTCTGGTTCTGTAGAAGAAGCCATGTATCCAGATGTTTATGTGAAATACCCTGAACTTCAATCGCTGGCCACAGGTTCACCATAAAAAGAGAGGAGTCTACAAGCCAATTAAAATACTCAGCCTGTGGGTTGAATACTACTTTGGGCTGTTGGTTTGAGTATAGAGACAAGAACCAAAGATGAAATCCACACATCCATTTTAAGAGTAGATGCAAGTGCCCAGTAATTTCTCAAAGTGCAGGACTCCCTAGTAAAGGCTGATTGGAAAATAATGCTGGCTCTGAAGCTAGTATAAAATAATATTGAATGTCAAAAGAAATCATGGCTATTAACTAAAACCAAATGAGAGTCTGCTATTACATTCTATTTCTCAAATCTAAACCTCCAGATCTTGCGCTTCCAGATCTTGCGCAGGGGAGGATGGGGACTGCAGAGTGAACTCCGAGGGCACTGAGCCACCCTGAGGTCATAGAAATGCATTAGCCAAGGAGCAGAGTGAGAGAGAGGATGGGAGGGAGAGAGGAGGAGGGACAGAGGAAGAAAGAGGACAGGGGAAGAAGAGAGGGACAGGGTAGGAAAGAAAGGGGATCTCCAGTCCCTTGTCAAGGCCGACTCCTTTTCCTTCTGGGATCCCTGGCCCTTCTGTTCCCAGTTGGAGCAATCTGGTTTCTGGTTGACATGGACCATTTGATATTTTTGCTTGACTGACTCTTACCTAGGAAATTTGCTCCTATGAGAAGGTGTCAGTAAAGAAGAGAGAAGAAAACCATGACAGAAGGCCAGAAACCTTACACTTTTCAACATTTTTTTTCTCTTCTAACTCATATGGTTTCTTAGCCAAACCTAGAGCCAACCTACTGGCCTCCCTCTCGGGGGAGAGAGCGGCATCCTACTTCCATCTTCAGGAAGTTGCTTCCCCAGCACTCACCACCCTCCCTCTATGAGTCTCCCTGGGGCCCACAGTGGGCAGCAGCAAGTTCTGTTCAGATCCTTAATAAAAATAACTCCAAAGTCATGTATTTCTATTTCCTAACATAAATTGTCCAGTTTACCCGAGGTTATACCAAATCATATAATGGAACCATGGCACTTTTGATAACTACGGGCTCAAATGATGGGCTATGCCTACAAAAATGAAAAGTAAAGAATGGAATTCCCTTTTCTCACTACATACGAAGAAGTTAAGGTCTAATGCGTATCGAGTCCCAATTTTCTACTGAGGAAGACTCTTTTCAGTGGAGGATGGAGGGTCTGTACCAGAAACCACTGCAGGGCCCAAGGTCCTAGCCCCCAGGTGGGCCGAATGCTGTTGTCTCCACTCTCTCCTGAGGACCATGCTTCCTGAGACCCCTTCCCAGTGTGGTTCTAGGGGCACGGGTGTCGATGAAAGCTCAGGCATTATCCTCGGGGGTGGGGTTCACTAGACATCCAGCCTCTCAGTTCTCTCCGTGAGATCACTTGCTCGCTGCAGGACCATTTTTGGAATCTATGTAGTGGCTTCTTGGCCTTCCTTACAGCTCTGGTTCCTCCACCTGTCCCAGGCTCTGGCTGATGTCCTTGGTAACTGTGTCTCGAATCCTCCACTTGATGCTTCTAGGCTATCACCCCGCCAGCTCTCCTTCAGTGAAAGCCCCAATGTCCATATTCAACCCCTTCTTCCTGTAACACCTGTAGTGTTTCTGATTGGTCCCTGCTGACACACTGGGCACACACAAACATCGTTCTCATGGAAGAGCCACTAATTTAAGCCACGCCAGCAAGCGGGAAGGAGACACTCACATTCAATTATTTCCTGACAACTGCTTCCAACTAGAGGGATGAGTTAAGCAGTTGACTTTCCTCGTACAATGAAGCCAGCCCCTTCTTTTCTTTCTAGAATGTCTCTTTTACCTGTGTGAGCCAGGTGTCAGTCCTCATCTCTAAACTGGGGCTGCCGCCATCTCCAAACACAATGTGTGGTCCTGGGAAGTGTCCTGCACGCCCGTGTGCTCTTAGCTGATTCCCAGGCTGGCAGATGAGGCTGTATTGAGTTGTACACTTGAAACCTGTATGATTTAGGGATGAATGCCACCCCAATAAATTCAATAAAAAAAGATAAAAGGCAAAAAAGGGGGGATTTCTATAGACTCTCATGAAGACAGTTGTCTCCTTTTCCGATTGTGAGCCTGGATCTTCTGGGACCCTCTTCCACCTGATGTAAAGCCATAAAGCTGAGCAGAGCTGGGCTGAGAAGCTGGGGAGAGAGAAGCAGATTCCTGATGACAGTTTCTGAACAACTGAATCCAGTCCTGCCCCAAACCAACAGTCCCATACCCTTGGACTTGGTTGCATCAGCCAGTATGTCTTCTACCATTTTGCACAATTAAGCTCGTGTGAGTTGAATTTTTATCATTTACAACTGGAGGTTCTATTACCATTTCCATTAATTTGATTGTCCGAGGAGTCTGCCTGTTTCCTCACTAACATTTCTGCCGTGGGTCTCACTGGGAGCATTTCCTCTCCTATGTACACGATGGCACCTCTACTGTGGCCACCTGAAGGTCTTTCCTATGCAGTTTACTCTTTGGATCTACGGCCTTGCCTGAGGATGACAAGCTACATGGAGAACACAGGTAATAACTTTCAGGTCAGTCATCCCCGTCTTTTTCTCTAAAAGACATTCTGTTGTGTCACTTTATTATCTTACAGAATCGCTAGTGAGAGGAGTTTTTTTTTGTCTAGGACCGCTGCATTCAACCTGGCTGTTTAGGGTGTTACTGGGAAAGCCTCTACTCATGTTTACTCCTCCTGTATCTCCTTATTCATTGAAAAAGAGCTATAGTGTCGATTAAAATTAACTTCACAGTCCTCGAATTGCCTGCTTCGAGAGTTTGTCTATTTTTAATTTTTTAAAGGTTGGTGCCATTTCAAAGGTTCTCATATTCCAGGCCAGGAATATGCTTTTCTAAAATGTCCTTAGCTTTGGATCCATGAACATGACATGGAAACGATCCTTTAGATGAGGGATTGGCAAATAACAGCCCATGAGCCAAATCTGACTGGTCATGTATTTTTGTCAAGTTACTGGAACCCTGCCACACCCGTTGTATCGTCTATGGACGATTCTGTAGCTGCTACAGAGATCATATAGCCACAAAGGAAAAAAATTTATTATTTGGCCCTTTACACACAAAGTTTACTGATCTCTGCTCTAGGTGAGTGCTTCTCAACCATTTCTTCATTGTGGCACCTATTAAAAATGGCACCCTGAGAACAAGGAATGAACATCTTGACAAACCTTTGGGGCACGCCACTCTAGACTACTGGGATACCGCTGTCTCATAGCCTGATCTTCCTTTTGAGACCCCGGGCATCAGTACATGATCGAAATCTAGGTTTTGAGGACCTGTGTTTAGTTTCCCATGTGGATTTCAACTTTGGCCAAGACCAAGGCCAAGGTTACTTCTCCTGTTCATGGGTGGCGGTATGGGTGACCTCCTGACTCTCTATGCCACTGTCCTTGCGGCATCAGTCAACACGTGGTTCTAAAACGAGACTTGTAAGACCAAACAAGGATGTCCCCATCACTGATGGGGCCAATCTGCACCATTTGTGGCTCTAAACTAATTATCCGCACACTTGTGCTAGCGCGGTAGTGTACGCCGGCACAGGAGGTCAGGGTCTGCTATTGGTTCTCACAGTTACCTCTCCCTTCCCCCCAACAGCACTGCAGTGGAAGCAGTTCATGCCCATCTTCTTAAGTGACATCCCAGGGCCCATGATACGAATTGGAATTCGTGATTTCACCTCTGCCTTCCAATCACACCAGCTGTGGAATCCTTCAACGCCTATCACATTTTGAGACCCCGCCAATAGACTCTTCCTTTTCCCGCCTTTCCTATGGCATCAATTCAATGCAGAAGTCATGACAGATGGGAGATGTCCATTTTTTACATTGCCATAGAAGAGCAAGGTGGGTTAAGAAAGGTGAAGAACCATTCACACCAACAGAAAGAATGAAACTGCATGTTTATTTGAAAAGTATAAAATTAAAAAAAACAACAACACACAACCCTAGCCAAAAAAAAAAAAAAAGAAGTACAACTGCACACAACCTTTCCAGTTTATATCAACTTTAAACATCACACACTATTAACCACTTAGTTGCATTTTTAAAAATTGTCGATGTCAAATTAGAGGGAGCGGAGTCCGGTGGTAAGCTAGCCATCACAGTGAAAGTATTTTAATGCGAAAATAAAAAAGGACTCATTGATCGCATTTGAGAAAAGAGAGCAGAGGTGGTTCTCCAGTTGGCATCGATTTAGGCAACGTCTAAAAAAATATCCTGATCGGAATGAGTTAAAAAATATCGCGGGCCACTTGTTTTGTTATCTTGAGGGGGGAAAACCCTAAAACCCCTGCAGCTTTGGTGTCCTATTTACATATTTTTAAAAACATTCATTAAAAAAAAACACACCACAAATCTATAATAAAAATGTCCCTGTGGTTTTTTTTTGTTTGTTTTTTAAAAAACATTTAATAAGCTCCCCTTATCTACTAACAGCATTTGTTCCCCTAAAATGCCTGGAAGCAGAATTGTACAGGAGATTAGTTCACTGCAAATTAATTAAAATTAAAATCCTTTGCTCTAAGCCACTTCCCGAGCACCAGGCAGAAGCAGGGGCCCATCAGAGGGAGAAAGACAGCCATTCTCACTCGCAGGAGAGGCACCGTTCAGCCCGAGTCCTAACACACTCTGGCCGCCATCGCAAGTCCTTGCTTTATGGGGTTACTCGGAAAATAAAGTGTTATTTAAAAAATAAAAGATGCAAGCAACTAGGTTCCTTTCCTTTCCTTAAAAAAAGAAAAAAAACCGCCACGTGGTTAGCTTTTCCGTAACCTCCTCTGGATTTGGTTAAGAAAAGAAGTCTACAGAACAAGGATCATCGGACGCCCCTTCCTCCCCCGCTGCAGGCTCCTCGTGCGTGAGCGTCAGAGAGGCTGCCGAAAGCGTCCTGGGCTGTGGAGAGAGGCCCTGAGTGGGTGGGAGCTGCCCAGCGTGGCTCCGCCTGGTTCCAGTTTTATCCCATCAGCATCTCGCCAAGTAAGGCCTAGGCTTCTACCCATTATTTCCCTGGGGGGTGGGCCCTGTGGCTGGCGGGGCACAGAGCGAGAGGACAGCTAGCAGGAACGCAGAGACCGGGACGGAGGGAGAAAGGCAGCCCTCATTCAGCGTCCTCCGAGGGCTCCATAGGTGACAGTTCCAAGCGCCACAGCGCACCAGCGCCGGGCACACGGGCCCGTGTGGAGTGACCTGTATCGGGGGATCAGCGGGACACAGGCCTGACCCCCGTTTGCATCTTTCTTTGGACCTCACTAAAGGAAACACAACAACAAAAAAGACAGCTGTCCTATACACATATAAATAGTCCCTTAACTAGAAGGGAAAAAAAAAACCCAAACACACTGTTTCAAATGCATTTCTAAAAGATTAAAAAAATAAAAAGTCCGAATGGCAAATCTTGACTCCAAATTGTCCACTGTCCGTCTCTCTCAGGGGAGAAACGATGGGATGTTCGAAGGGGCCCAACTCTAACTGTAACCCTGACCCTACCTATATCGGTCGGGCCTGGGGGCAGGGAGGGTGTGCAGCGCAGGGAGCTGGGAGCTGGGGGGGGGCGGGGGGGGGGGGCAGGGAGGGTGCTGAATACGGTTCTCACACGGGTTAGAAACCGCAGGGTCAAGTCCAAATACACAGGTAAGATGACTGCTGAGTGTTAAGGGAACTTGGGGGGGCTAGTGTCGAAGCTGCAGGAGGGTGGCCGGCTGGGTGTGGTTCACAGGCACCGCCGGGCCGCAGGCTGGTCACAGCTGGGAGGCCGCCGATCCAGGAGCCAGGGAAGGGACCGTGGACACAGCAGGCCTCGCTCTCGCAGCCTGCCTCTTGGGAGCTGAGAACCCGGGGAAACTCCCGGTGGGGACTTCCTGCCTGTTCTGGGACGAGGCTGACGATACATGCGGCCAGACAAGCTCTCCAAACGGGGATCCTCAGGCAAAATGTTAAAGCCAGAATCTCTCCAGAGAGGACAGGTTCAGGGTCATTCACAACCTCTAAGTGACACGGCCGATTACCGAAGGGCGTACCTCGTGTCAAACGTGTCCTCTGGCCGCTGCCTCCGCTGAACGGAGGGGAATGCGTAGGACAGTGCGAGGCTGGATGCTCGCCTGGTCTCCCTGCAGGGTGGCCATCCCATGGTGGCCTCCTGGTGGGTGGGCCCTGTGGCTGGCGGGGCACAGAGAGAGAGGACAGCTAGCAGGAACACAGAGAGACCCTAACCGAGGGAGAAAGGCACCCGGACCCCCAAACAGCTATCAGACGGCAGCCCACAGTGCATGTGGCCCGGTGCCTGCCCTTCTGCACGTCCGACATGTCACAGAAACTGCTCTCTCAGGTGCTCCCTAAACCCGCATGATCCTGTCCCCTCCTCGGCCAGGTGACAGCGGTAACAGAAGAATGACGTGGAGAGTGAGGCTGTGACCCTGGGCCGAGTGGAAGAATCACCTCCCAGGACAGATGTCCACACACATCGTGCCAATGGAGAGGCCAGGAAAACGACAGGCCGCCCACCAGAGGACCTCCTTGAAATCTGGGGCAGGAGGGGGATGGAGAGACAGCTGACACCCCAGATCAGTCCCTGAGGCACCCCGACTCCCCTTGAGGGCAGGTTGTTAGGATGGTAACAGGTCAGAGCGGATGAACCCGTGTGGACTTTGGAATATCTGGGTTTTATACTTCTTCGGTGCCCTGGCTGGGCACAGAGTCCCTGGGCTCGGTGGTGCCCTCCGGAGGGTCGGGCTGCCCCGGGCTGGAGGCCGTGTCTTCCACGCTCACGAGGCTGCTGGCTGCCCGGGAGCTGGCGCTGTCGGCACTCCCCGACCGGGAGCGGTAAGGTGGCAGGTCGGCCTGGTTCAGTGACTCGGTGTCGGAGGAGTAGGGTGGCGGAGGGAGGTCATACCATGCGGGTCTGCAGTGGAGAAGGCAGGGTGGGGCGGGGGAGGCAGGGGAGAGGAGAAGAAAGAGAAGCATTAGGAGGAGCCAGGGCAGGGCTGACTTCTGCCCGTTTCTGAGCGGATGCTGATGTGAGGGAGGAGGCTGGCCCTCCAAGCAGAGAGGCCGTCCAAGGTGGTGTGTAATAAGACGGAATGGAGCAGGTCAGTGCGCTCGGCGGGCTTGTGCCAACTGGGCAGGGCCTGACTACACTCTCCGGTGGAGCCAGAGCGAGGATGCCAAGTGATTTGGCAGAGCGGCTTTGCTCCATCAGCGGGGGTCCCGTGGCCTGGTGTTTGATGGAGCCTCTGATGAGCCACAGAATTTGGGTTCTTACTGAAGCCCACCTGCTGTGTGGACTTGGGTAAGTGAGAGGACATCTTCCCAACACCTCCGTCTCTGTAGAAGGGAACAATAACGGTATCTTGCTCCCAGAGAAATAAGAGGAAAGACACTTGGCTTTCCAGCTCTCACTTACTGAGAGCTCACTGTGAGTGGGGCCCATGCCACGTACCTCACGCTCATTCCTTTTAGTAAGGATCACAAGAATGAAGGGGCAGGTGTTACTTTATGCCCTAGTCCTAGGGAGGAAACTGAGGCAGGGGGCACTCAATGGCTTGCTGAGGATCACCAATAACTTGTAAGCGCAGGGCTGGGATCTGGGCCCAGGCGCTGTCACCGTTTCAGTGACGCTAACCTTACTCTACACTGGAAGGTCGGATGCAGGGCTATGGGGGGTGAGTGACATCCTGAACACTTATGCTTACTTTCCAAGAAATCCGTAAGTACCGCCCCCTGAAGCTACCTTTTATGAGGGAAAATAGATTAAATAATACAAGAGCTGCCTGTGAAGAGGACCCCATCACCCCAGAAAAAGGGGGTGCAAAATGCTCATGCCACACGGTGCATGTGGACTCAGAGAAAGGGCGATGCTGAGCAGAGCTCGGCAGGGGGGCATGGTAACCTCAGAACCCAGGGGACCCCGGGAGCTCTGTCCAGGGACTTCCAGAACGGCGATTTGTGACACTCTGGAGGTCCCCAAAGGAGGGAGGCAGGCCGGGCAGGCAGGACCCAGGCCCCTCACCCACGGCAACCCCAGAGCTCTGCTTTCTGACCTCAATACTGACTCCATTGCTAAGAGGGTTCCACTGCTTAACACAGCTGGAGGGTGCTGCTCCACCCCCTTTATTCTACACACACAGCCCAGCCAAGTCAAGGGACTTAGTAACTCACTCCCTCCTTCATTCATCCATCCCACAAGTATTAACCAAGCCTCTGACAGGCACCGTTCTGCGGTAGCAGTGGAGGCCCCAGAGTGTGAAAGCCGGCCAGCAGCCTGAAGGTGTCAGTGTGGCATCCCCGAGTTGGCCAGGATCCTAACAGTATGTCCTTAACAAGTGCCTGAAGTCCAAGAGCCTCAGCTTCCTCACTTGTGAAATCGAGGCAGACAGAGCCATCCCCAGCGAGTCCCTGAGAGGATGAACTGAGATGAACTGTCCGGCAAGGACTCAGTAGATGTCAGACCCTGCTGTGCCTACAGCACCCGAATACAGGCTCTTGGCAAGACCAGGAACCCAGGCTGCCACCATTCTGCTCCCCCATCGGATGAGCTCCCGGCTCCCCCCGCCCCGGCCCCCATCTCCTCCAGCCCGCACGCACCTCTGGTCCAGCAGGGCCTCCGAGTAGGAGGGCGGGGAGCCCACTTCCGAGGCGTTCTGCTCGGCCTGGCTGGCCACGTACTGGATGCCGTTGTTGACGTTGTAGGTGACGTTGCAGTGGTGCGGGTGGTCCAGCACCACGAGGCGGGACAGCAGCACGGGGTGCTGCAGCCGGTGCACCGGCAGCGTCATGAGGTTGTTCCGCTTGCGCTGGTGATGCAGGACCAGCGCCAGCAGGGCCACCACCAGCACGAAGATGACGGAGCTGCCGATGATGGCGTAGGTGATGCTGGGGTAGTACACCAGCTGGTTCTCCGACGTCACGAACACCTGCCCGCTGCCCGGTTCTGAGAAAGCCCGGAGGGGGGAGAGAAGAGGAGGAGGTTACCGATTTAGCTCACCCCTCGCGGTGCAGTCAGTCCCAGGACCTGCGTGCAAATGTTTGTAGCAGCACGACTGACAGTAGCCGTGAAGTGGAAACCGCCGACATGTCTATCGACTGGCGAATGGATAAACAGAATGTGGTATGGCCACACAATGGAATGTCACTCAGCCAGAAAAAGGAACGAAGTACCGACACGTTACAACATGGATGAACCTCAAAAACATGATGCGGAGCAAAATGAGCCAGACACAAGACCACATGTTGTATAATTCCATTTACATGAAGCGTCCAGGAAAGGCAAATTTATAGACAGAAAGTAGAATGGTTGCCTGGGGAGGCCGGGGGGAGGGGGGGCACCAGAGATTAACTGGTAATGGGTATGAGGGACATGTTGAATATGGTGATGGCTGTACAAATCGGTAAATTTACTAAAACTCATTGAATGACACACTTAAAATGGGAACATTTTCTGTTATGTAAGTTATACCTCAATAAAGTTGCTTAAAAAAATAATCAGGGCCAGGAACTACAATATCCAGGGAACAGGAGTAGTTCCTGCGGCAGAAATCAGTTTTTCCATGGAAATTTATTTATTTATTATTATTTTTTAAAATATAATTTTACTGATTTCTGAGAGGGAGAAAGAGATAGAAACATCAATGATGAGAGAGAATCATCGATCAGCTACCTGCTGCACACTGGGGACTGAGCCCACAACCCGGGCATGTGCCCTGACCGGGAATTGAACTGTGACCTTCTGGTTCATAGGTCAACGCTCAACCACTGAGCCACACTGGCGGGGCTTTCTGGAATACTTTCCATCCCCTTATCTCCAACTCTCAGTCTGTTCTCGCGGGCACTGCCTTTGGTAGAACCCAGATATTCCTCCTTCAAAAATCCACATGCTGCGAAACACATCATCTTCCGTCCTGATCTCAATATTTCCAGATTCCCCCGCATAATCCTACTCTGACACAGATCTTCCCCCGTAAGCTCTGGGCTTTGTGTTAATTTTCTTTCCAGCTACGCTCAAACATGAATGGAAGCTACCACGTTCCCGTGGGTCATTGTTTCAATGATCAACTGTACAGACAGAAGCAAATAAAGCCCCAGACGAAAGGCAGAAGCCTGCCCCAGACAGTTACAGGAGGGCGGCCGCGCTGGGAGCCTCTGGAGACCATCAGCTGTCACTCAGGCGCCCGCAGGCGTCCTGTCTGTTCTCAGCTAGGTCCTCAGACGCTGGATGGGGGCTGTGTGTGTGTGTGTGAGAGAGAACTCAGACGTAAAATAAAACGGCCTCTTCACTTTGTTGTCTGCAGCACAGAGCGGAGGGGTTGCATCCTGGGGCCGTCGCTTCTGGCTGTTCTCAAGCACGTTGCTGGACTTTTATGAGCCTCAGACGCCTTATCTTTAAAACGGGGTGGCTCTGTGTAAGCAACAGTAGCATCTCCTTCGGTTACCGAGAGGGTAAAGTACACCGCACTGTACCCACAGAGAGCAGAGCCAAAGTGCCAGGGAGGTCTGCACTCAATTAACGCTGGTTCTCTTTTCTTTTTAAATATATTTTTTATTGATTTCAGAGAGGAAGGGAGAGAGAGAGATAGAAACAGCAATGATGACAGAGAATCATTGATCGGCTGCCTCCTGCGTGCCCCCTACTGGGGATCGAGCCTGCAACCTGGACATGTGCCCTGACTGGGAATCAAACCGTGACCTCCTGGTTCATAGGTTGATGCTCAACCACTGAGCCACGCCGGCCGGGCCTTTTTTCTTTTTTATTGTGAAAAAAAAGAGACATATCTATCACATAAAATGTACCATGTAACGATTTTTAAGTGCACAGTTCAGTGGCCTTACGTACATTCACACTGTGGTGCGCACATCACCACCCCCCCCCCCCGCCTCCAGACGTCTCATCATCCCAAATGAGCCCATGCTAACTCTCAGGGTCCACAAGCCTCCATCATCCTCACCCGCTTCTCCGGACCAGACACGGAGGCTGGAAGGGGCTGCCTTTGGGGATAAAGTGGAGGACAGCATAAGGAGGGAGTAATTTCCTACCCAGGGAGATATGTTTCTTATAAAAGAGGAAAGGGGCTGGATTTTCACACGGAAAACAAATGGGTCCAGATTTGAAACAGTGACTTCTGTGTGACCACATGTGGTTTTCAGAATGAGAGAGAGGGAGAGAGAGAGAGAGAGAGAGAGAGAGAGAGATCCTTCAAACGAACGGAATGCAGAGCGCTGTGGATCTTAAGGGTCTCACTGACGTCTCCCAAAGCAGGCCCTCCCAGACCTGCCCGCAGCGGCAGGCGAGAGGCGGCAATCCCACTCGCTGGAGAAACGCTGATGCTGCGAACTCGGTGGTGCCTGGTCTCCTGTGCTCTGTGTGTAAATGTCAGCTTGTATTAGTTCACTGACTGGACTCACTTTTCTTAAGAGCTCAATGAGCCCGCGGGCTAAATGACTAACATCAGAGCCGCCTGGGACCCGCGTGCCAAGCCCACACCCCGTGGATAACGGAGCTTCCATTTATTCTGCTGTCCCTCCAGCCGGTGCCCTGGTGCTCCACTGTCAATCAGCGTGCGCTCCTGTCCTGTGTCGGCCGGGTCTGCTGCGCTCCTTCCGGCCATCTGGGTCCCTGACCCAGGACCGCTGTGCTCCCGGAGCTGCCGCTGGCTCCCGCGGCTGCCTGGTGAGCCGGTGGGTCCCGCACCGCCAGGCGCTCGTCCCCTCGGACCAGCACAGACTCGTGTTTTCACAGCAGCTTCCTAGCAGCCAACCCCACGGGAACCTGCAGACTTGACCCGGCTCTGGCCCCGCCTACAACCTTTCCAGAACTTTCTACCTCAAGGGTGAGGGACCAGCTCCGCATGATGCTCAGCTCGTCCCACTTGGTTCCCTTTGTCTCTGCCTTCCTACTGCCTCCCTCTCCCCCTGCCCTGTGCTGGCCTCGTGGGTAGAAATAGGGGCTCAGGTTCCTCCCACACACCCAACATTCCTCCTGCTGCTCTGGCAGGAAAAACATGGGCCCCACAGCCTCCGGGTTTAAAGACTTGAATGAAGGGGCTTTGGGAAGCTTTCCCGCCTCAGGCTGAGGAGGAGGATGTGGCGTCTAGAGTCGGGTGAGGACCGACAGGAGCTGAGCCCTTTGGGGGAGGCACGTGGCCACTGCCGATCTGTGGCCTCGCAGACAGGAAGCCGGGGGGACAAATACTCTGACCTTTCTCCCTTTCTGCCCTCCAGCCTCCTGCTGCTGCTTCCTACTGACCAGAGCCACTGGGAGCCAAACGGTAGGGGGCCCCGCGGAGAGTCGTGAAGGTCGGAGTCCCTGCAGGGAGTGGACTGGCTGCAGATGGCTGGTCAAGAGCATCCCTGCTCCCTGCCTCAACCTTCACGGGGCCCGGCCCCCTCAGCCAGGCCAGTCCTACCTCCTCCCAGCCTTCGCGCAGATGCTACCACGCCCCTGAAGCCGTCCACTGTCCCTCTGCCGCACACGCTGCCCCTCCCCCTGCCTCACCCCTAATGGCATCTCACCTTGTGCCACGTCTGACAACATGCTGGAGGCAAGGTGGCTTAGGAGGTGGCTCCCGTGGTACAGGGGCAACGGGCTGTCCCTCCGGCCCAAGGCTGACCAGCCCTGCACGCCTACTGACCAGGACCCCACACGGGAAGCACCTTCCTTCTGTCGGGCACTCGTGCCCACTGCGCCCCGATGTGGGAATAAACAAAACCAACCAGAGGCACAAAGCAACGGTGACTGCTTCAGAGCCTGTGCCGCAAGGGAGTCCCTGCCGTCACTGGTGTTTGGTAGAGACTCAAAGGCAGGCCAGGAGCAGGGCAGCCCAGGAGCAGTGGGGAGAGGGTGGCGTCAGGGTGTCCTGCCTGGGGCTGCCTGCAGGGGGAGCCATAGGAGACTAAGCGGGGGGGGGGGGGACGGGGGGGGGCTATGTGATGGGTTAGGGGAGCATAGTTAGCTTTCTCTGCTCGGTGCTCAGCTGAAAATGGGGGTGAACACTAGGGAAGCTGCCAGGCATTAATCCAGCCGCGGCTAAGGGGTGAGCGTTTGGCTCCCAGGCTGGCTGCTGTGGGTGGAGTGTTCTGTTCCTACACACTGGCCAGTGTCCGTCTGGCCAGTGTCCGTCTGTACACGGTGTCTCTCACTGACCATCCCACCCACGTCCCCAGGTGTGGCCCAGACCCTCCTTCTGCTCCAGCCCCTGTGACACCCTGGGCAAGTCTAATGCTCGGCTTCCTCATCGGCAAAGTAGGGGCAACACACACCACCTTGCAGAGTCGCTGTGAGGCTCAGAGCTGATGCAGGCGGCGTCCCTGTCAGGGAGTGGTGGGTCGGCAGAAGCGGCACGAACAATTCTGGGCCTGTTTGTGCACAAGACACAAGTAGGCCGAGGACAAGTCTATCCAATCACGAAGAGGCAGCGTGCATGGTGGTTAGCCTGTGCTTGGAGTCTGCCTGTCTGAGAGCACATTCTTTTATCCACTTAACCAAGTCCCGATCACGGATTGGGCCCTGAGCTCAGTGCTGGGGATTCTGGAACCAAAACAGCAGAAGGTCACGCGTGGGAGAGGCCCTGGGCCCGCTTCTCCCCAGCGTGCCCCCTGGGTTACCCGCACCCGCCTGCAGCCAGTCACGGGAGCGCCCTGGCCACTGTAAACCAAGGGCACCCCACACCCACCCTGTGGGGCTGCAGCGCCTTTGGGGATCCCGTTCCAAGCTCATCTCCTGTCCCAATTTAGATGCAGATTGAAAAAGTTTAATTTAAAGGGCAGACCAACACATGACTGAATCAAAAGAGAACCATGAAATCCCCACTGATCCATTTCCATGGCAACTCAAGTTTCTAAAATTAACCGAAGGGAGGGTGTTGGGAAAATCCACGAGGCCAGGCCGCCCAGCATCGCACGGACCACAGCAAGAGCCACCCTAGCCTGAACCCGAGGGAACCAGAGAGGGACCCACCTGCCCTGCCCAGAGGGAACTGAGGCTCCAGGACCACCCAGAAGCAGGAGACAAGCGCCACACAATGAAATTCCAAGTGAGAGAGATGAGTACGAGATGAGCACGCTCTGGGGCTGAAGACGGAAGGAGGCAGACACCTCCCTGGGAATTCTCAGTTGCCCTTATTAGAAAAGACCAAGGGGTTCTGGTCCTTCCCACCCTTCCCCATGCCCGCCCTTGGGTCAAGGAGGCAAGGAAGCATCCCTGAAAGACCCTGCATTTTCTTTTTTAAAAAATATTTTTATTGATTTCAGAGAGGGAGAGGGAGAGAGAGATACTGTCATCAATGATGAGAGAGAATCATTGATCGGCTGCCTCCTGCACGCCCCACCCTGGGGATAGAGCTTGCAACCCGGGCATGTGCCCGGCCCGGGAATCCAACCATGATCTCCTGCTTGATGGTCAATGCTCAACCACTGAGCCACACGGGCCAGGTGCCCCTGCATTTTCAACAAGTGCTACTGAGACAGCTGCTACCCGGGGCCCCTAATGGACAGCGAGGAGAGCACATTGGTGTGGAGGAGGCCCCTGTGATCCCAGCGCCCTCTGAGGCCGTGGAGACCTGCTGTGCCCTCAGAGTTGGAGCTCGGCCTCTGACCCTCTTCGGGGGAAAGTTGCCAATGACAAGCCAGGGAGTGGGTGGCGAATGGCCTCCTGGCTAAGAAACAGGCCCAGGGCAGTTACAGAACTGGCTGGAGGATAAGAGACAGAATTGGCTATTTAAGGTAGAAAAGGGCATTATTAATTAGGGATTCAGACAGCCCGCAAAACTCAGTGATGAGGGAGATTGGGAGCTGGGGCCCCGGTGGCCTTTTCAGAACTCTGCTGGGTTGTGTGATGGCCTAAAAAAGGTCAATGGGAGAGTGCAGGGAGGGAGGGCGAAGTTCTCTGCTGCCATTTCTTCTGCGGACACAGAACGCCACAGCCAAAGAGCGCAGGCCGGGAGGGGGCGCACCTCAGGAATGAGCTCAAGCACTGGGGCCAATGCTCATTCATTCTGGCCATCAACGCAGGGGTCTCCACGCATCTCTTTCCCGAGCACACAGTGGCTCACCGACCCAGGCTCCTGCACATGACATTCTGGACTGTTCTTGCAGGCAATGGATGAAATGGAGACACGTGCCTCCTGGAATTTGCTGAATAAGGAGGGCTGGACAGATTGCTATTTCCATTGCTTACTGTGCCTGTTTACCTGTAGTGTGTGGTGGAAACGGCGAAATTAAATGCTTAGCAGACATTCTTTGAACTCGAGGGTCAGTGGTTTCTGGCCCGGTAATAAGGCTTGGCGAGTTATAATGCAGTGGTTTATTGGGCCTGCAGTGTCAGCAGCGGCGCAAACACTGCTAACTCAAGGGGGATGCAGGGAACGGCGATGCTTCCTGAATCTGTGAGTGCCGTACACTCACACACAACAGCACTGCAGGGAAAAGCTGACCCTAAGAATCGGGGAGGGGAGAAGACTCCCCCAGGCGTGCCACTGTCACTGCAAATACAGTTTCATTGGTGGGGCTGAGAAAGCATCAATTACGACCCCACAGGCACCCAGCCACCCTGGGTGATGGGAAATCCCAGCATCAGCCCCGTCTCTGCCTTTCTTTTCCATTCACGTCCAACCCTTTCCCATTCACAGCCAACTCAAGTCCAGGGGCGGGTCCTGCTAATTCTGCTTTCAATTCTTGGGACAAGTTACCATCATTTGCTACAGAGATGACCACAGGCACTTCCTAGCTGCTCTCCCAATTTCCAATCTTGCCCCCCTCTCCAATCCATTTTCTGCACGACATCCAGGAAACTCTTTTGAGGAGGTAAATAAGATGACTGTTCATTGTACTCAAAACCCAACCTCCTAACAAAGGCCTAGAGAGAACTCTTGATCTGGCCCTTTACTGTTTTCAACCTGGTTTTGAGCCACCTGTCTTCTAGCACCCTACGCTCTAGCCCAGGGGCCAGTGAAGTCTGGCCCTCTGCCTGTTTTTATAAATAAAGTTTTATTGGAACACAGGTGTGGCTGTTCATTTGTGCACGGTCCATATTGTGTGGCTTTTATGCAATATGACCGAGTTGCTTAGTTCTGATATGAGACCATAGGGCTAACAAACCCTAAAATACTGACTGTCTGGCGCACACTGGTCTAAGTTTGATTCCTAGAGCAGACACTGGAATGAGCAATGAGCTAAGAGGTATACCAGCTGCTGTTAGGCAGCGTACAGTCTTTGGGAAATTACTTGAATACACAAAATGTGGCAATCATGGCAAGTAGACAATAACTGCCACAGAGGAAATGGCAAATGAAGAAGTCAAGGAAGAAACCAAGGACACCCTCCCTGGCCAGGCTTCCACTGGTTTTTGTTTTTTGTTGTTTGTAAAAGTGAGCAAATGAAATGTTCCCACAGGAAATGGCGAACTTGGTCTTCATCTTGGATATGAAATACCTTCCCGGCTGGCTGAGATGGCTCAGTGGTTGAGCATCAACCCATGAACCAGGAGGTCACAGTTCAATTCCCGGGCAGGGCATATGCCTGGGTTGTGGGCTCAATCCCCTATCTTGCAGGAGGAGCCGATGAAGGATTCTCCCTCATCACTGATGTTTTCTCTCTCTCTCTCTCTCTCTCTCTCTCTCTCTCTCTCTCTCTCTCTCCCTCCCTTTCCCTTCCTCTCTGAAATCAATAAAGATATATATTTTTTTAAAAAACACACAAAGAAATACCTTCGTGATTAAAAACCCGCCTGCTCTCTGCCAGCACCACCTCCCTGGGTGGCTGGGCAATGTGCCTGCCTGCGGATCTAGCCCTGAGAGGTGCGTGGATGTCGCATATTTGTGCTCCCGGACATGAAGGCTTGGTAGAGGTTTTAATGTTCTCCAGGACAAGGTCCTGGGGCTCCATGCCAACACCTGGAGCCTCCTGGGCAGTGGTCACTGAAGTTGGCTGTTTCACAGCAGATGAATAACTACAGGGCCTGGGGCAGGGGAGGATTCAAGGTTACCTGCTTGATTCTTTAAAGAGAAAAAAAACCAGCTATCCTATCCCCAGGGACGTTTCAGAATCCATGTATCCCTGTCAAAAGCTCCCCAGACACCAGTAAGAGGCCAGAGAGCTCGGGCCAGAATCTGTAAACGTTAATGAGGCTGTGTTAACACAAGCAGGTGAAGAACTAAGCCTTCTGTCACCGACAGAGGGCCACAGCTGGCCTCGGAGGAAGAGTAATGAGAGGACCCCCCATGGATGGATGTGATACAAAGATCCTGTGAAGGGCCAACAGCAGAGAACTCTTGCTTAGGCATTAACCGTTTACTGACATCTACTGAGGGCCAGCCGGGGGCCAGGAGATCGGGGTGGCTATCCGGGGCAGGAGTTACTGGGGATGGGCAGGGAACCCCGGGAGCCTCAAAGCTCCCCTGGCTGCTGAGGTTTTTTAAAACTTACTTTTTGAATAGGCAACATCTGCATGACTCAAACTCAAAGGGTAAGAAAGGATTAGCAGAAGAACTAAGTCTGTTTCCCATATCCGCCTTCCAGCCACCACATTCCTCTCCCCAGAGGCAACCACGGGCACCAGTTTCTGTTCTTAGGAAATAGTCCAGACAGACATTAGCAATATCCAGGATTTTTAAGACACATGGCAATTAAAAACTTTTTTTCACTTAATGAACCACACAAAGACATACATTTTTCTAAACCAAGTGTCATTTTGCCTATTTTAATAAATACCACTACTGTATGTACTTTATGCTAGGCTCTCCTTTTCAAAAATAATTTAACTTTTTATTTTGAGATAAGTTTAAAGTTGAAAAAATAGTGCAAGAGTTCCCACATAGCCCACATCCAGCATTCTTTAAAACACTTTCCCTAACCACAGACTGTCAAAAGTAAGAATTAACCTTGAAACAATTGTATTAATTGCCTTGTAGAATTTATTAGGATTTTGCCAGTTTTCCCACTGATGTTCTTTTTTCTGTTCTAGTATCCATTCCAGGATCCCCCCCCCCCCCCCCATCGGTGACAGAGTCTCAGTCTTTCCTTGTCTTCCCGGACCTTGACACTTTGGATCAGTTATTTCGGAGCAGGTACCTCCACTTGGGTTTTTCTGATGTAGTTTCACCATTAAAGAGAGGATCTAGCCCTGGCCAATGTGGCTCAGTTGGTTGAGTGTCATCCTGCACACCAGAAGGTCACAGGTTCAAGTCCCAGTCAGAGCACATGTCCAGGTTGTGGGTTTGGTCCACAGTTGGAGTGCTTTTGGGAGACAGCTGATGTCTGTCTGTCTGTCTCTCTCTCCTGCTCTGAGGGCCATGATGAGAGCTACCCTGTGGAGAAGTCCACGTGGGAGCACTGAGGGAAGCCCCCAGCCAGCCAGTGAGGGGCTGAGGCCCTCCTTCCAGCAGCCCACAAGGAACTGAATCCCACCATCATCTACAAGAGGGAGCCTCCCTGCACATCCTCCCCAGCCTTCAGATGAGACCACAGCCCCAGCCAACCATGTGACTGCAACCTCATGAGAGACCCCGAGCCAGAGCTACTAGAGTACGAAGAGCAAAATCAACTCATGTCTTAGAAGAGCTGTGGTGGAGAGAAGTCTTCCTAGTCACAGGGCTCTGCAGGTAAGTCTTCCCAGAAGGTCTTCCTTCCTGGCATGCTGCTGTCTTGGCCTGCCAGGTCCTTCCCTACATGACCTGCTGTCCTTATCGTGGCCAGCTTTCAAAACTCGAGTGGCCACCGAGCCACACTCTCCCTGGCTCCTCCCCACAGCTTTCCAACTAGAAATAACTTTTCTTTGCTTCAGCTTCCACCGCACCTCACCTCACCCAATCCACATCATGACCCTTCCTACTCCCTCCTTGGCTGAAGTTACTGATAACAGCTAGTTTCCTGTAAAGAAAGCCCTACATTTCTTAAGGACTGATTTCCCATTTCAGTCATGTTTATACCCATCCCCCCTTGCTTCCAAGCACGAAGCTCAGCCATATATCAGGGATTCCATACTATCTGCAGAATCAGGAAGTAACAATGAGCCTGAAATGACGGGTTTAGGATCTTCTGGGAGTTACAACACTTACCATGCACGGTAGTAGCTATTATAACCGATATTACCACCACACTCTTTCACGAATGAGTGGTCCCTTTTCTAACAAGGACTTAATTTTCTGGACTCACCCAGGAGCTTCCTCCCCAATTTTAGAATCTGCAAATTTAGAGGAAATAAGAAATAACTCCTGACCAAAAAGTGAGGGCCTTTAGTTCAATTCTGTGGTTTTTGTATTTCCGATGCTTCTTCTGGTGATGCCTCCACCCCGAGCAGCAAGGAGACACTGGTGTGAACACCGACCCCAAATCTCATGGCGCAGGAACACTGACAAGACTCACGTCAATTAATATTTTCCTCATCGCTTCTGAGAGTTTGCTGGCCCTGCTATCATCCCCTGCAAAGTTCCTCTTGCCACAGTCCGATGGCACTAATTGAACACACAAATGAGGGAGTTAAAGGGAGACTTGGCTAATTTTTTAAAAAATTGGCTTCAGAGGAAGAAATCTCATCATCAGTCATGATTACAAACTTCCCACGTGGTCTCAACACAGACCTAAGCAGGAGCTATTCTGCAACAGCTTGTCTGACGGCAGGTACACAAGCACGTAACCCTTTTTGGTCTACAAAGACTTTGAGGGGATCAGACCTCCCTGCTCCCCTTGGTTTAGAAGACCATTCAACCCCGAGTCTTCAGCTAGAGATACTATCACCTGTGGCATCTCCACTGTCATCAGTTGTCTTTTCGGACAGAAGATGCTGTGCAAATAGCCTTTCAGTGTGGGCACCACTGGGTCCAAACAATTCCAGGGCTAGGC
Source organism: Myotis lucifugus (assembly GCF_000147115.1). NCBI lineage: Eukaryota > Metazoa > Chordata > Mammalia > Chiroptera > Vespertilionidae > Myotis > Myotis lucifugus. The sequence continues at coordinate 141,141 of NW_005871336.1, read as the reverse complement.
CCGTGACTCCTGTGACCGCCCCACTTCTTCAAAGTCATTTCCCAAGAAGCAGAGAGGAGAAACAGAGCCACCGAGGGAAAAGGGCCCTGGGTTTCGCTCAATGCAGAGACGAGCTGCGAGTTCCTTTGGCCAATGGTGGGGGAGCCCAGCTGACGGGGAACTCCACGCCCACAGAGACCTCAGAGGGACCAGGGTTTTGCTGCCTGAGCTCATCCTAAATGCACAGGTTTTGTTAGAAATGACAATATGGCAAATCCAAATGGAATGAATTATTGATCTTGAGCTTCAGAGGAGCTTGTAAAACATACACCTGAGTTCCAGAGAAAGCTGGTCACTTATTAATAAGGAGGAGGAAGGAGCTGGGACCTGGAGGGAGGCAGGGACTGCGCATTAGGGCTGGAGGTGCACGGGGAAGGCGGCCTGCGCCTGTGGCTGCCAGCTCGACGCAGACTCCTGCAGGGCACGTGTTGGCATCATGGCCTGAGCCCGGCTGGCAGGAAACGGGAATGTGAAACAATCCTCTGGGGAAAATTCACAAATATAAGAACTAGAGGAAAACGGAAATCACAGACAAAGAAACTCCAATGACAACAAGAAAACTCAAAAAATAGCTGGAGAAGAGTCCAGGCCCCAGGAGCTCAGCACCATTGGGGCAGAGGGAGGAGGACTGGGCCTCGGCCGGTTTGGCCACCGGCTGGCTTGTTCTCCAACTTGGGCGAACTGCTTACTTCCTCTGTGCCTCAGTTTCCTCATGGCTTTACGATGTGCCCGACACGGCATCCCGATTTGGCTGAGACCTGACACGCCTGTAACGCCGCACTTATGACGGAGACACCAGGACAGCGGCCCAGAGCCCGATTTCCCTCTGACGCGCGCGCTGTAAATCGCCTCTGTCTCACTCACTTCTGCAAGTTTGCCTGCAAATACATTCAGCCCCAAGTCGCTTCAATCGCAGCAGGAGGAAACTGCTTCACGTGGCGGAAGGTTCTTCCCGGTTCTGCTAATGGCAGTCTGGTATGCACGTCTGGGATTTCTTATTTTTATTTAAAATAAAGCCATTGAGCTTAATGAGAACTGGGAAAGGGCCCTGGAACCAGCATTCACGGGGGCCATCCCGGCCCTGCTGGGGAGCTGTACCTGCCTCAGAAATCACACACTATTCCAGACAGTAACCACTGACCTCAGAGCATTTCAAAAATCAAAGGAAGTCACTGGCTAAGAGAGCATGACCCCACGGGCGGGGTAAGGTCGAGGGCCTTTGCAAGGTTATGTATGTGGAAGTGGAACCTCAGAAAAAGTGCTTTGGGTTAAATGAAAACAAGATCCTGCAATGATCCTTTGCCCTGGAGATTCTAGAAAGTTCCTTACAACCATCCAACCAGCACCTCATTTGCAGCTGGGGAAAATCTTCCAAGGTTTCCAAATACCTAGACTCTGGCTCCTCCCACCAGGGGACAAGACTGAAGGTTGTTTTCCTACCTGGTGGGTGGCTGCCCACGGACATCAAAAAAGGGTTGAGAAAATGACGGGTGATGGATGTCCAGTACAGACCATAGGCTCCTCAGGCCGACAGACCTGCGTTTGAATCCTGGCTCTACCGTCTACTAGCTTTGCAAGTCTCGAAAGTTAACTGAAGCTCTGGGGCCTCAGTTTTTCTCATCTGTAGAATGGGGACAATGGCAGCCATCTCGTGGGGTGTTTGTGAAGATCAGACATGCCATTATAAAGCACACAGCACAGTGGTTGGTGAATGGTCTGAGGGCTTAATCATAGCTGTTGCTGATACTGTACCAGCATCATCAGCGCCTCCGCTGTATTCTCCCTCGTGGCTTCTTGCTGGGGCCTTGCTTTACTGGCTCGGATACCCTGGAACATCCATCCGGGGCAGGAAGGCAACCTCACATAAACAAGGGAGTTAAATAAATTCCACTTGCAGCTTCCAGTGGGGACTAAGAAGATTCCTTTCTTTTTTCCAACTGGAGAAATACGTGAGTGAGTGAGTGGCAAGGAACACAGGTCTTAGGATCGGAAAGAGCTGGGCTCAGATCTCTCTTGGCCACCTCTGGGCATGTTCCTTGGTCTCAGACCACGGCGGCTGGGAGGATGAGAGAACCCCGCACGGCCTGCGCTTAGTGCACTGAGCAGCCTGCAGTGACAGTCCAGCCCGGAACTGGATTACACCAGGCTGTTAGCATTACAGTCTTGTTAGGAGCCACTTCCTGCACCCAGCACGATAGAAAAGGATGCCCAAGGGATGCCCAATGACGGGTTTTTGACACAGACTGCAATGACACAAGGGCTGGCCTCTGCACTAGGGTTGGCCTGTGCGTGGCATAGAAATGGTAATTCCAGGACGATTCAGGCCACACCCTGAACAACAATGATCCAATGATCATCTAATGATGATCCCTGGACACCAGAATCCAGGAAAGCTAGAAGTCTGCAAAGTTAAAAGAAGAGTGAGAAAGAAGGCGCATGTGACTGCCTCCTTTGTATTCTGGGGGCGAGCTGTTTGGGGAGACTAAAACGCAATGCAGGCTCACCGAGCTAAGCCAGCTAAAAGTTTAATTAAATACAATTGCTTGCTGTGAGTTCCTTTCCTAACCGGCCTCATACATATTCATCACTGCAATTATGGCCGTGAAAAAACCCCACAACTAATTACTCCATGCGCCCCATCTTTCACATGCCTCGGATTTTTGCATAAATACTGTTGAAATTAATTGCAAGTTGGTTAACTTTATACTTTGTCATTTCAAAGCTTAATTGAAAGTTAATTTAAAAAGGTACAAAAAGACGCACTCAAAATTCAACAACCACACAACAAAAACCCCACCAGAAGCCATTCTGGCCAACTTGGTTACTGCGACTTCGATGGGCGCTAAAAAGGTGATGTGATTATTCTAACCTGAATGCAGGGCTGTACACGCCAAGCTATAATAACAGGCCAGTCCCACAAACACCCCTGTAGCCACATCTCTATTTTCCTACAATATAGCAACAAAGAAAAGACTGGTGATGCATGGAGAGGCCGCCAATGGCCTGGCTACCTTCTGGCTGTGGGCTTAGCATTTTATTCTTCGAGAACTGCATCTCCAGAGAAGGACAACATGTGGCTCCCATGATCACCCCATTCCACTTCCACACCAACTGTCTCTACCAGGACCCATTTTCACAACCCAAACACCGCACAGCACCCAGGACACGTCCCTGTCCTGCTCTGCAGTGACATGCTAGTGGTGGTTACTATGATGGGCGATGTTGGGGGGCTATTTTCTCATGTAATTATTTTGTCATGAGTTAAGGCCTCCCCTTCCTTCGATCACCAATCAACAATTCCTGTGTTTGCCTGGGACCCGTTCTCTCTCCTGCATCTCAGCACATGCTAATTACACTGTGTCCGTTTATCCATTACAGTCACTGCACTCTTTCATGTAGCATCTACCTCCCCAGGAAACTGTGCCCCCAAAGCACAGGGGCCATGCAGGTTTTGTGTTTGTGGACAGTTTTGTTCCCAGCATCAAATAATAGGAATGATAACAATACCAGCAGTGGCGGCAGCAGAGGTGGCAGCTGGCACTCGCCAGTACTTCCTGAGCGCCAGGAGCCAGTCTAAGGACTTTCCAGTGAGGTCCGGTCGGCATCCCCCTTTGCCTGAGGGGAAACCACCGCCAGGAAGGCCGCTTGCCCGGCGCACCCTCACACAGCTACTAAGGACTGAAGGCAGGATGTGCACCCAGGCCCCTGGGCTCCTGGGTCCCTGCACCTAACGACTAACCGAGCCGCCCTTTTATCCAGCACTTACCCCAGCGCACAGGGGTGCCTGATAGAGATTTGTTCATGAAAAGGCTATCACTCTATCACGCATGCCTTTTTAGAATCCTGAACATGTTATCTTCTTTTATTTGGATACAGACAAACAAACAAAAAGTCACTCCCCTGGGAACGAGCCAGCAGAACAAAAGCAGTCGTTAGGAGAAAACCCAGAGTTCCTTGGAAAGAAATTTCTTTTCCGACAAAAGGCTTGACTCCCTCCCGCAAAGTGCTCAGCTTTGAAGAAAATGCTCCTTCCAGTTCATTCATGAAAACAAGCCCCGATGTCTTAATTTCCCTGAACCCTGAAGGGACCAGGGACCGACAGGGCTCAATGCCATTCTCTTCACACATAATCCAGCGGGACTCAAGACTCCGGTTCCCGTAAAATGATAAAGTTAAAGGGTCTGGTCCCACGTAAGTGGAGAAGCAAAGGGAGAACCAGTCACTTGAAACCTTCGCAGGTGCACGGTGAGAGAGCCGGGCCCCAGAGGAGGGGAGGTGTACCCCGCTGAGGTTAACACTGGCCAAGGGCCTCGTGCGTTGTGTGAAGGATTTGGGTAAAGCCACGCCAGCTTGGGGGAATTATCGACGCCTCCCTAAATAAAAGCAGGCAGAAGCGGCTCTATTTGCATGGCCTTAGCAGAACACGGCTGTCTGTGGAGCTAACGGGCCCCCTGTGCATTGTTAGCGAGAAGCGTTTAACGGATTAGGACGGCGGGTACTGGCAGGCAGACCTGATGGAGAGCTTGCAGGGGAGACGAGTTCCCCAGGGTAAACCCCAGTACGCTGGCATCCCTCCAGGTTCAGGCCGGGGACCAAATGGGGGGATTGCGGGCTGCTCCATTCTCCTGGGACCGAGAAAGAAAGCGTCTCTGTAGAGCTTATTGTTTCGGGATTAGCGTGTGTAATGTCAGTGCCACAATGAATACCGATGAGGCGGGCCTCACTTCATTAAGCATGTGATACGGTTAAGCGGCAGCCCCATTTCCAAGTCCACAGGAATTACCAGACACCGACACCGTGTCCGACAGATGGGATGCGAAGCACACGTCACCTCCCTCCCCCGGTCATTTTATAATCAAGTGGGGAGGAGGAAAAGGAACATTCGCCCCATTCCCTAGTACCGTGGTCGGCAAACCGCGGCTCTCGAGCCACATGCGGCTCTTTGTCCCCTTCAGTGTGGCTCTTCCACAAAATAACATGTGGGGGCGCGCACGTACAGTGCGATTGAAACTTCGTGGCTATGCGCAGAAGTCGGTATTTTGTGGAAGAGCTGGTACTGAAGGGGCCAAAGAGCCGCATGTGGCTCGCGAGCCGCGGTTTGCCGAGCCGCAGTTTGCCAACCACGGCCCTAGTATCTTCGAGGAGGGTAAGAACACATTTTCCTGCCATGTCTACCGTCCTTTGGCTCGTGCCAAATATCTGAAATAACTCAGCGAAGCCAGATGTGTCCTCTTCCTGCCAGAGCTTAGAAACAGCCAGCACCAGGCAGCTGTGGAAGAGCAGCAATCTGCCAGGATTTAATCACCAGGCCGGCGTTTTGGGGGCCATATACTTTTTTTTTTTTGATGGACATTTTGGCCAGAGGTGGGGATGGGCTGATTATGGCATAGGTACATCCTTGATTCAGGTGACGTCTGACTGACCAGCAGTGGCCAGGGTGACGACCCCCTTTTCACTCGCCTATCTTAAACCCAAGTAGATATGGACCCAGGAGCGTGAGTTTTGCCCACATCTGGGGAAATAACAGCAGTGATTCTCTGGCTCTCGGGTCCTTCCTGCCAAACCCACATGCCCTGGCCTGGTCCAGCGTCCTGGGTGACGGCACACGCCCTGGCCTGGTCCAGCGTCCTGGGTGATGGCACATGCCCTGGCCTGTTCCAGCGTCCTGGGTGACGGAGGGTGGGGAGCCCCAGAGGAACTTAGAATGCATTTCTCCTTGGGAACAGTGACCAAGATCTGGCCATGAGGAAGTCTCCCTGGGATTGGTCTAGTGCAGGGGTGGGCAAACTTTTTGACTCGAGGGCCACAATGGGTTCTTAAACTGGACCGGAGGGCCGGAACAAAAGCATGGATGGAGTGTTTGTGTGAACTAATATAAATTCAAAGTAAACATCATTACATAAAAGGGTACGGTCTTTTTTTTTTAAATTTTATTCATTTCAAACGGGCCGGATGCGGCCCGCGGGCCGTAGTTTGCCCACGGCTGGTCTAGTGTCTCCTGGGGCCACTTTGCTGCCCTTTAGTCTGGCTTTCACAATTATCAGCCCCTTCTTTCCTCTTTAAAATGTTCACTTCCCATCCAGCTGTTCTTCCCATGTTCTGAGCCTTAACAGTGAGAAGCGACTTAAATGTTCTAAAGGCACAAGACGGTGGGACTGGAGAGGCCAAAACAGTGGGCTGGGGGAATCACCCGAATGGCCACTGCCGGGATTGCTTGGACCCTGCACGATGCTATGGGCAGTGGTGAGGGGTGGTTGCGACGGTGGCTATGGGCAGTGGTGAGGGGTGGTTGCGACGGTGGCTATGGGCAGTGGTGAGGGGTGGTTGCGACGGTGGCTATGGGCAGTGGTGGAGGGTGGCTGCGATGGTGGCGTGCATGGAAGATGCCTTTCGGATGGGGGTGGGAGAGCCTCGGGGTGGCCAAAGAAGGGATTTTGGTGGCCAGGCAAGAGAAAGGTAGGCCTGAATGAGGACAGCGGCTGAGGAAGTGGAAAGGAAGGGAAGTAATTTTTACCTTTGGGAATCAAGCTCTCCCTAGTTGCCACGCATCGGGCTAAGGTGTATACATTGGCTCACCGAATGCTCACAAGCATCTCGCGAGATGCAGCGTTACCCTCTGTGCAAGGGAGGAAACGGAGGCTCAGAGTCAGCGACCCTCCCACCATGACACAGGTGTCACAACGTCGAGTTAATAGCTGATACGTGATCGGTGCTCTTCTGTAAGCACATCTTATGCATTACTTCATCCTATGCCGTAGGTACCACCGCGATCCCCATCTTACAGAAGACAAAGTGGAGGCTCAGGGAAGCGAAGGCCCTCACTCTGAGTCAGGGGTCTGTTCCCAGATCAAGATCTGAACCCCGTTTGGGTTGGCTCCAAAGTGCATGCTCTGAACCAGTGGCCGGCAAACTCATTAGTCAACAGAGCCAAATATCAACAGTACAGCGATTGAAATTTCTTTTGAGAGCCAAATTTTTAAAACTTAAACTATATAGGTAGGTACATTGTTATTAACTTAATTAGGGTACTCCTAAGCTGGCCTTTGCTAAAAACATCCTCAATCTGATTGAGGTACGTTCGCTGAGGTCAACCCCTTCCAATTCTACCATCCACACTCGTCTTGTATACTTGTTTGGTCTATCTCCTTTCGTTCATCCTCTCTGTATGTCCAAACCATGTCAACATACCCTTCTCAATCCCCGACACTACATCTTCTTTCACTCCACAACGTTCCCTGAATGACGTATGCGCGCCTGCACGTGGTATTTTGTGGAAGAGCCACACTCAAGGGGCCAAAACACCGCATGTGGCTCGCGGGCCGCGGTTTGCCAACCACTGCACTATACCAATGAGCACGTGCCTGTGGCCTCGGCGGCCCTGGCTGAACGGGATGCGTGCCTGGGTGCACGGGGCCGGATCCCATCTCAGAAAAGGAGCGTCTGCCGCTCACCCCAGAGGCTGCCGGGAGGGGCATCAGGTAATGGAACCTGCATTTGGAGCTTGAACAGGAAGGTGCCTGCCTGGTCCAGGCTGCCTGGGCGTGTGGGAGCAAAGAGAAGACACCCTTTGCTGTTCCCAGATATCTGCCATGTGGTTCTGCTTTGAAAACCCGGGCAGAATGACAAGCTACTCCACAAAGGGGCCTTGTGGGGCGGTGTGTGACCCAGTCCCACTCAGAGGCCACCTCGGCCACCGCTTCTGGTTTGTGGTAAACCAAAATGCTCAGAATTGGATTTTTCAATAAACCACTCATCCTGCAGAGAAAAACGTAGGTCACGGGCTTCTGAGATGTCAGCCCTGCATCTCTGCTTCCATCATTACCGTGCATCCAAGACCTGCACACCCGGGGGTCCAGAGGGGCCCGCGCCCGGGAATGCTTGAAAGAGGTTTTTCTCTGACAGCTGGCTTTGAAAGTGCAAATGCTCTTACCGGCCAATTGTTCCTCCCCTGCATTCTTTAAATTCATTTTTATTTTTTATCAAAGGAACATGTGCACACAGTTTAAAGAGGCAAACAGTTGTGGAACGTGTGATAAAAGAAACGGCGTTCTTTGACCCTCCTCCTCCGCCAGGAGCAATCGCTTCCTGCTATTTAGGTTGCATCTTTTCTACGTTTCCCTCCCTATCTCCAAGTAACACGCTTACCGTGCTATGTCTCGATTTTCAGTTTCAGGAATTAGCTACCGACTTTCCAATCTGGACGGCGAGGACTTAGCTCTGGTTTATCACCATCCCAGCAGCCACCCCACGCAGGCCCACTCTCGGGCCCATTTGCAAGCCCCCTGGTTGGACAGTAATTTTAGATAACCAGTGTTTTTGTTACCTTGATCGTGAAAATGTTATTCACTGACACAGCGTGGAACGTGTTATGGTTTTTAACACTTTTCTTCCTGGCAAAACTTTTTGTTTTCCCTGGAGTTACCATAGCCTTCCCCCCTCCATTTGTTTAGTATCATATCTGTATTTGTTTAGTATTATATGTAATTCTCACTAATCCAAACAGAGCCTTCCCCAGCTTTGTAAATCCCCTCTCAACTCATTCAAATCCATTAAGTGTTGTATCAGTGCCTGGAGGTCCCCTTTCACTCACTTATGCTGGATACCCCGTGTCTTCTGTTTTTCTTGATTTTACTCCTTTACTTTGGGTAGAGCATCCTCATTAGTAATTTCCTGAAAGGGTTGTATGAAAGTCACGTCATGCTGTTGTTTTTTCTCACTTCTGTGGTGCAGAATTTGAAATTATTCACTTCAGGACAGCTGACGCATGTCCAGAGTTATAAAGAAGTCTGAGGCCATTTTTGTTGTTGTTAATCCTCACCCAAGGATATTTTTTTCCATTAGTTTTTAGAGAGTGGAAGGGAGGAGGGAGAGAGAGAAACATTGATGTGAGAGAGACACATTGTTGCTGCCTCTTGCACACGCTCAGACCGGCATCAGGGATGGAGCCTGCAACTGAGGTACGTGCCCTTGACCAGAATCAAACTTGAGACCCTTCAGTCTACGGGCCAATGCTCTAACCACTGAGCAACCAGCTAGGGCGAGAAGTCTGATGCCATTTTGATTCTTGACTTTTGTATGAAGCCTGTTTTTACCTGTGCATATATATTTTAATGCTCTCTCTGGGAGCCTGTAGGGTCTTCTTTCTGCCCAATGTTCTGACATCCATGCTGATGGGCTTGGTGTGGTTTATTCCCATTCATGGATCTGAGTGTTCCTTGGACCTTTTCCTATTTGAAAACGCCACCCTTGGTTCAGGGGGAATTTCCTTTAATTTCCCCATGTTCTCGCTTATCTCTAGAATTCCTATTATTTGGTTGTAAGTCAAACCACATCCTTGATTTATTTTTATCTTTTCGACCTTGTTTTGTATTTCTTTGTGTTTTTGTACTTTTCTGGGACATAGCCTCATATGTATGCTTCAGCCTTTCCATATTTTAAATTTCTGAGTTCTTTCCTGTTTGCTCCTTAAAAAGGTCGTCCTGTTTTTATTTCAAGAATACAGTATCTTGCCCGGCTGTGGTGGCTCAGTAGATTGAGCGTTGTCCCATGGACCAAGAAGTCTCAGGTTCAATTCCCAGTCAGGGCACATGCCCAGGTTGCAGGCTCAATCCCCAGGAAGGGGCATGCAGGAGGCAGCCTATTAATGTTTCTCTCTCTTCCTCTCTGAAATCCATTAAAATATATATAAAAAAGGAATGCAGTATTTTCAGCTAGCTCTTAGGTTTAAAAGTTGTTTCCTCCTCTTTGTATAGGCTGTTTTTTAAACAAGAAGCCTGGAAGGTAGGTAGTCCTCCCCCAAACCTCAACGACAGAGGGTACCTGGGTTTTTCAGGTAGCAAGTGCTAACAGGATCCGGGGTGTCTGGTCTGTGGCTACATCTCTTCCTGGCCTGGCACTTCTCAGTGGACCCGGAATAGGGAAAAGGGGATGAATCCCAGCTCTGATCCCTGCTTCTGTTACCCTCGGTCTCACCTGGGTGATCCCACCGACCTCTGCACTCAGGGTTCTAGAGGGACCGAGCGGGGTAAAGACTGCGAACGCATTTCAAAAAGCACGAGAGAAACACAAGGCTTTGCGGTGACTTAAAGCCTCGCTTTCATCTCCTGAAATTCAATCTAACCTTATCTTGGCCTGCCTTCAGCGGAGAGAGGTTTGTCTTCAGTGATCTTATAAATCACCCTTTGTTCAAAAGGATGTCCTCTGGTCACACAGACACATGGCTCGGGAGAGTGTTTCTCCCCAACATCTTCCAGCCGCCTCCACCCCACCCCAAACAACACCCTGAATGCAAGACAGTGACTGAGAAGAAATGAGACAGAATTCTACTGGGGGTCCATTCCACAACGGGTCTCTCTTAGCTGAGCTTTATACAGCCATCTTCACTGAGGTTAGAAATACAGGAGGAAGAGGGGTTAAATATATCTAAACAATGTATTACATGTGGTGGTAGCCATTGGAAAAGAGTGGGGTGGAAGCTCTGTATATGGTGTCATGAAAAGATACTCATGGTCTCTTAGGGATAAAAACAAAGGCAGGACCATGAGAACAATTCCATCGCTATCATACAGCAAGACCTTGCATGTGTGCATGTATATGTCTATTTAATCTGTCCATTTGCATACATTACAAAAGTGGTTGCATTCCCACCAAACCACGCAAGGCGGTTACTTGTGGGAAATGGGATTGGAGGTGAGGACGGGTAAAGACTTCCACATTTTACGTAAACACTTCTGAGCGGTTTAATTTTTTTCATAGCATGCATATATCATTTCTGATCCTAGGAAGGAAAAAAAAATGTAAATTAAAAGAGTAAAAAAGAAAATTGAATCTGGGGAAAAGCAAAGGTAAGAAGAAGTCAGAGAGAGGCAGAGAAGATGCTAAGAAGGGGTCAGGGTTGGCAGGGGTCGGGGACAGGTCACGCACTTCTGCAGAGACATACAACAGGTATAGCTCCTCCCAGTTGGGAACCTCAAAACAATCCCCTTCAGGCCATGACAACCACCTGCCCACCTATGCTAGCTCCACTACCAACTTAAGGAACTTAAAGGGAAGGAAAACCCATTTGTTTAAAATGGTGTAATTTCAATTCAATGACTTCTGACAAATGCACATAGCCAGGAAACCTACAAAGGGAATTCGTTTTAAACACAACCTCCTGGCTCTATGCAGAGGTGGGATCTGCAGGGAATGAGCTCACTTGGCCATGGTGAAACACAGGAAAGGGCCGTCTCAAGTCCAACAGCCAGTGATGGCCAGGGGTTGGTCCAGAATGAGACTCATACCCTATCCATCTCACTGGCGGTGCTCTCTCGCCTTCTCTCTGCATTTTCCAGACTTCCTGATTCTGTGCACTCCTAATTTGAGTGTCTCTTGGCTCAGTAACTCACCTGTCTCTTGACAATGAACATGATAACCCTGGGCCACTTGTGCTATCAGTTTTGGCAAGGATGTACTGAGTGGAAAGGATCCTTGGGAGTGAACCGGCTCTCTCAAATTGGCCGGCTACCACCATCAATTACCCCTTTCAAAATAGGAGCCCTTCGCTCCCTGCCTCATTGGCAGAGGGCACAGTTTCCCAGGGGTTGACAATACCTGCATGTTGCCCCTGTCCCTCTGGGCTGGCATAACAATCATGAGAGCGGATGCTACGCATTATATTCTAAGCAATGGACATGATTTATCTTTATAACAACACCAGACCCGAGGGACTCTCATCATCTCCTTTGTATAGATGGGGAACTCAGGCAGAGGTGTGAGTCACCTGCCCAAGGTCAAGATGGGAACCCTGCAGGCCACCGGGGAAGGACTGGCAGGGCTGAGGTTGACAGTGTCATCTCCTGACATCCTGGCTGGAGCTTTCTCTGCCAGACGCGGCCTCTGTCCGATACATAAAACTGTCAAGTCCGTCTTTCTTCTACAAAGAGGCGATATACAGCAACCTCAAGGTACTGCCAGGGCCACAAAGGCGTCTCTTAGCTCTGTCTAGACACAAAACCCACAGAGCATAATGCATTATCGCTTTACAGCCAGAGGCTTTTATCTTGTTTCTTCTCTGTGGACCTGGCTGATAAATCAGGCCGTGCAGGTGGAGAGGAGTGTGTGTTCTCGAGAGCGACATTCAGAAACAGCGAAGGGAAGGGCAAGCAAGGATGTGCCCAAAAGAGGCCTCCTTGGGAACCACTGGCAATCCCACCTCAAGAGGCCAATTAATCCTCTTGAGGGAAGAATGAAAGGAGAGTGACAGAGCCCAGGATAGGACAGAGCCCCAGTGTTCAGTGGGGGGAACTGGAGTGCTCTTTCAGCGCACATTACACAAGCCACCCAGTGCCCCTGCCCTAATCGCAGGGCATTCACTGCCTGGCAGCACACGGTGATTGTGGGAGGGAAGATCAGCCCAAGGTGGCCTGGACGCTGTGGTTCCTACTCCCGAATTCCCGGCATCTAAGGATTCTCAACTTGACACCATGCCCTTGGCCTCCTTCTAAAAGCACTGCTTGATCTTTTTATTGCATGAAAGGAACTGCTGCTTTGAGACTTGAGCCATCTCATTGGAGATACCCAGAGACACGTTAGGGAGAACAAAAGTGAAAGATCTGGGTAAAGGTAAGCAGAGTGCTCCACCCAATAATAAGCCAGATGGACAGCTGTTGCTCTACCCTCTGTTAATGTGGGCTGCCGTGGACAGAGGCATGGTTCTCAACTCTAGCGTAGAGACTTCCATTCTGGTAATATGGCGGGGGTGGGGGGGGCGTTGTCTATTCATCCCAACGTTCCCACAGAGGTGGGGGGGCATGTTGCAATGCTGGAGTAAAATATTTTTTAAAATTTCAGTATCATTGAGGAGGTGATAAAAAGTAAAGGGTAAGCATCTGGAAAACTGAGATAACTTTTGTCCCAAGAGCAATGCTGATCTGGACCAACTTGGATTTCAGTTTTGCCAAAAACTGAGGTCAAGATCCAGGGCTTGCCCAAAGTGGGGAGTTTACAGGAGACCCCCTCGTTTATGCCAGGACTCCAAAGAGCTAACTCTCAGGGTAAGGAAGAACCAGAGGTAAACCTCCTCCCCACTGCCCAGGGGACTGCAGGAAGGGTTACCCGTGCAACAGGTCCAACGAGGAACACGTGGAGGCATTTGTCAGTACGGGTGGCCCTCTCATGGACTGTATTCCTTGAGTCTGCATTACTAAGACCATCTATGGACCTTCATAAACTTGGTTTGGGGATGATACTGAACTGTAATACTGCCAAAAGCCAAACTAAATCTCTGTGGAGAAAGACACCTTTGTCATACCCCTCAATGAATCCCCACAAATAATTTTTCGAAGACAATCAGTGGCATACAGCCCCAAATGCCAAGTACTTGAAGAACAAAAGCATCATGAGTAGACCAGTAGAAACAACAGACATCAGACATTCGAAGATTTCATATATTAAACTTATCAGACCAAATCATAAACATGTTTACAATGTTTAGAGAAATAAAAGGTTGAATACATCCCTCTTCAGGAAAACACTTAGCTATTAAACAAAACGAGCAAATAAATTTGAAAAAAAGAAGCAAGCAGAATGTCCAGAAGTGAATAAAACTGCAACTAAAATTAAAACTCAATGGGCCCGTTCAACAGCAGATCAGAAACAGACGAGAAGAGAATACAGGCATACCTCATTTTATTGTGCTTTTTGCTTTGCTGCGCTTTGCAGATGCTGTACTTATACAAACGGAGGGCAAGACCCTTCACCAGGAAAAGGATGATACTCAAGTGATTGCCGTGGTCTGGAATCAAACCCCCGGGATCTCTGAAGGATGCCTGTGAATAAGCTGAAGGACAGCTGAGGAGGAGTCATTCAGAAAGCAGCAGAGTGACAAAAAGATGGACAATATGGACAAGAGGCGACCAGGCATGGAGTGGGGTCTAAAAGAAATGCAACCTGAGGTGTGCGACAGAAATGCCTTTGGAGCTGATGAAGGCATGGACTTTCGGCCGTAATCCCAAAAATTTAATTCTCAGGGACTAGGTTGGGTCCCGGGGATAAACAACACTGACAGGTAGGGATGTCATCCATGTTTTAGGAAGCACTGAAATCGTGACTCCTGGGTGGCAGATGTCAGGAGTCGGTTTTTTCCTTTGGTCTAACTAGATTAACACTCCACTTCTCACTGACTGTCCCCTCTCACCCGGAAGAGCTGGGTAGCATCTGCAACAGTCCTCCTTGTGTTATGGTCAATGTGCTTTCCATTAATTTAAGAGGAGATTAAACAAGACAATCAAGACATGTCTTTCTATATTTCCAAAGCAAGTATTTTTTTTCAAAAAATTAAATCTTTATTGTTGAAAGGATTACATATGTCTCCCCTTTTCCCCCCATTGATCCCTTTTCATCTGCCCCTCCCTCCACCACCCATTGTGTCCATGGGTGATGCATATATGGACACAAGTTCTTTGGCTGATCTCTTCCCACCCTCCCACCCACCCCTGCCTTCCCTTTGAGATTCCACAATCTGTTCCATGCTTCCATGCCTTTGGTTCTATTTTGCTCATCAGTTTATTTTGTTCATTAGATTCCACATATGAGTGAGATCATGTGATACTTGTCTTCCTCTGACTGGCTTATTTCGCTTAGCATAATCCTCTCCAGGTCCCTCCACACTGTCTCAAAAAGCAACTGATATTTCAATTTTGCTTTGAGTGTGTGTAAATTTACTACCTTTGCTTAAGTTGGGGTTTGGTAAAGAAGTTCATGCTGCTTATCTTCCACTCACCCCAGCCTGGGAAAGGTGCTTCTCAAAACCCTGCATGTGCGGGGCTGGCTCACATAATGTCCTGTTTCTCAGCTTCCCCACCCGAGACACGGGAATCCCACCACCTACATCCCCGGCGACGTGCAGAAGGGCTGAGCGCAGCGCCTGCCACACTGTAAGTGCTCAAAATCTGGAAACGATTACTAATAAAAGATGAATCCACTTCTTGAACTGCAGCCCCAACCCTGGAGACCTCCTTTTTGTTTTCTCTCCAAATTCCTCGTGCTTCTTCAAAGACAGCGACTTCCTGGCCCCACTGTTTCAGCCTGCCTCTCTTTCTTATTGCTTCATATCAGGCTCTGCGTGTGTCTAACAAAAACGAGAGGCATGCATGGTTAAACTGAGACACAGTGGCCCTTGGTGATCCCAGGAATGGCTTCCCAAAGATGCAGACGATGACATGAAGGGGGAAGCCTTCGTGACTTGTCATCATGGTCTTCCCTCCAGAAGGGGACTGTGCACTGTCAAGGGTCTGCCAAGGCTTCCTCAGGGAACCAAAGGAGACTGGCAACCTTTCAGTCCCCGAGCCAGGAGGAGTGAGGGAGGGGCTGTGGGCCGGCGGAAGCCACGCAGAACAAGTCTCCCGAGAGTACAAACGCACTGATAAGCCGCAGACGTGGCCAAGATCGAAATTCCTGACCTTGGGAAAGAAGGGCAGGCTGGGGTGGGAGTGAATAGGAGGAGAGAAAAACATCGACATGATGCCAACATTTTGAACCTGGGGAACTGACTTCTGAAGGTCACTCCAAGTCATTCTTGCCTACATTTCCCCCACTTACTTCCTAAGTCTCTTTTATCATTTTGGGGGGTCTGGGAGCTCTGAAACCCACAAAACTGCACACCGCTTCGTGATCAGAGATGTACACTGTCGTTTCAGACCTCATTTTCCCTGTCTGGAAAGGACAGGATCATACGCAACATCATGCCTGGGACATAATTCCATCGCAGGGACCGCTTCCAAGCCAGAGGAAGGCGAAGCTACCGCCTGTTGAAAGCGGACCCATCTATCTTCCCCAGTTCCTGTTCTCACTGTGGTGATTTGTTCCAGCTATTTCTCCTGCTCCCATCTAGATAAGACCCCCCCCCCCCCTTTCTGTTATCTGCAGGCTCAGACCGAAGTGTCAGGGCCAGAGTCAGGGAAGGCATTTAGATGTTTCCCAGCGGCTAAGATCGGTGGGTCTGACCTTTTAGTTCTAATGCTTTTGGGTCAACTGTGAGCTAAATTAAGGATGTGTGTGTTGGGTGATTTGAGGGCAAGGGATGCAGGGCAG
>NW_005871336.1:59246-124782 GCF_000147115.1 Myotis lucifugus | reverse complement strand
AAGGCTCCTTCGTGTCAGCCTGGGGCATGTGCTCCCTGGACAACAGTCCAGAGCTGAGGCTCTTGAATCTGAAGACCTCCTGTGAGCTCCTGCCCTCACTGGCCTTGGGAAACTTTCTCCAGCTGATTTCATTTCCTCATCTGTAAAATGCAGATCATAAAGGTACCTGCATTTCAAAGGGTTGATAAGAAGATGCTTGTGAGGCGATGCTTATCAAGCACTGATTAGCTCAGAGCCCGGTATGGCAACATGTAGAAAAGTATGATCTGCAAAAAAACCCCCACAAAAAACAAAACAAACAAACAAAAAACCCCCACAAAAGAACAAGCCCCAAATCGAACAGTCATTATCCCTGGGCAGCAGTAGTGGGGCAGACTTATTTTTTTTTCACCTCAGCCCTGTATCCTTAAAAATGTAATGGGCGGCTACATAGGGGGCTGAGCGTGTCCAGTGTGTCCCAGAGATGAGCTACCTGAGGCCAGAGTCAACTTCGAGAAACGAATGTTCCCAGCTGAGCTCCTTGTTCCTCTTGCCACACACCCACCATTTCTGTTATTGGCCATCCTTCCATTTCTTTAGCCAAAACACCTTGGGGTCATCCTTGACTCTTCTCTCACACTCCACATCAAACCAGTAAGCAATTCCAATGGACCTCATGTTCAAAACAGCCTGTTTCTACCCAAGCGTTCCTCCCCACCTCCACTGTTCCCATCCTGGTCCCACCACCATCCTCTCAGCTCCCAGGTAACCGCTTCCCCCGCGTCCAACGCTGCCCCCTACAGTCTATTCTCAACACAGCAGCCAAGGAGAACCTGTGAGAGAACCTGAGTCCCCTCCTTCTTCCGCTCAAAACCCTCTGCTCCATCTCACAGGGAGGAGAAACCAAGCCCCTCCCACACCTCAAAACGCTTCACCACGTGGCTCCCACTTCCCCTCCATCCTGGGCGCCTTCTTCCCTCCGGGGCTCCCTGCGCATCCTCCTACTTGTCATGCTTCTAGCCTGTCCGGAACATAAACCCCTTGCAGACAGGGGCTTTTGCCCCTTTCTCACTGCTGTACGCCCAGGGTCGATAGCAGTGTCCGGCACACAGCATGCCCTCAGTATGTGCTGAAGCAATGACACCGACTAAAGGTGTTTATTCCAAGAGAAGCAGTGAGTCCTCGGCAGCTCGGGTCCACGGGGCCACAGCAGCAGGAAGGGGTGAAGAAGGAGACAGATCCCAGCTGGAGAAGAACTGCCGGCTTAGGAAGGAAGGGGCCTTAAATAATATCCCAGGGAGGAAAAGGACAGCGGACCGAGGCAAGTAAGAACTGCCCAGAACCGGGATTCAGAACTGGATGTGTCTTCTTTGATCTAAGCTTCGGGCTGGCCACGTTCCACATGCTGTTTCACTTAACCCACCAGTAGCCAAAAGAGGCAAGTATGTGCCTATTTTACCGACAAGGCACAACTAAGAAACTGCAGAACTGGATTCACACTCGGGCCCACATGATCCACCACACCAGTGGTTCCTGAGAGGGTTTAGCAGCCTCCAACTTCGGAGATGTCTGTTGATAATACACGTTTCTGAGCTCAACCCTTTGATTCAGAATCTCCAGGGATTTGGCCCAAGAATCTGCCCAGTGAACGCCCTGGAAGTCCCTTATCGGCCAGGCATTCTGCCCATCTGACTCACCATTCAAGTCGGGGGAAAAGTCACGCTCCAAATAGAGACAGACTCTGTCCTGTGGAGAGTTTACTCCAGTTCGCAATTGAGGAGGGCTACGAAGGCCAAGGCAGACGGCCCACACTTTGGGGACATGGCACTCTCTCACTCTCCTGACCCCAAGAAACAACCAAATAGGGGAAGTAATAAAGGGAAAAAATTATTAGGAATATAAGCTTTCCAACAAAGGTGTTGGGAAAAGCAGTGCTAATTACACGCTATGGATGCTCCGAGTCAGGCTCAGTCATGAGAATCCGTGCAGGTGGCATTGATTGGAGATGAGTCTTGAAACAATTCTAGCAAGTGGAGGTGGAGAGGGACTATTCCACGAGAAGGGAAGTGACATGATCCATTTGGGGAACGATACTCCAGTTTTGCTGGGCCACAGGGTTAGAGGGTGAAGAAGTCCCTAGGAATCGAAGCTCTGGATGCTCTTAATCTAGAACATCAACACTTTCACAAGCACCTTTTCTCCGAGAATGACATGGGGTGTAGTCTGTCTGAAGACCACCTCAAAGCAGTCCTAAGAGTCACTGACTTTGGAGAAATCATAACATCTAGGACAGGGGTCCTCAAACTACGGCCCACGGGCCACATGCAAATACGAATATCGTATTTGTTCCCGTTTTGTTTTTTTACTTCAAAATAAGATATGTGCAGTGCGCATAGGAATTTGTTCATAGTTTTTTTTTAAACTATAGTCCGGCCCTCCAACGGTCTGAGGGACAGTGAACTGGCCCCCTATTTAAAAAGTTTGAGGACCCCTGATCTAGGAGCTTGGTTTCTCCATGCTCTCACGGTTAAGAGGAACTCAACTTTTTCAGGGTGATTTTACTGTCTCACCGCTGACTTTGGTTGCTATCCTCCAGCTACAGATGAATTCACTGGTTTCACACTTCAGCTCTAACACACACACACCACAACTGTTGCTGAAAAGCGAAACAAGTGACATTTACAGCTCTGCTTCCCATGTGGAGGCTAGCCTATTGATCACAAGTGACATTTACTTAAACATTCCCTAGCAGAAAAATACCTCCTCATTCTATCTCTTTCCCATGCCAATAAATGCGCCCACGGCAAGAAAAAAACAACACCCAGAAGAAAACCATCTATCCATCCCCCCACAGCCACGTTGCTTTGTTAATATTACATCTTTAATTATTTCCTCGGTTCTTGACAGCGCTCGTTGTTAGTCTAACCCTCGCCCAGTATTGATTCCCCTCCTGTGAGAAACAAGCATCAGTGAGGCACCCAAAATTGCCTGCTCAAGCTGATGTCTGCGCCCGGAGGTTATATCATGCATATTAAATCTGGACAGCATTTAGGCTAAAGCAATCTTAACTTTATGACCTCGTTGGCTCTTAAAGCAAATGTTAATGAAATACACATTACTTATGGCAAATGGCAACCCCAGTGGGGTACATGTTAATTAGTAAAGTTTGTTCAAAGGAGAGCAAATTAAACTCCTCCTCATCTGTCACTTAGCTGCTCTGCAACCTGGACACTGAGCGAGAGAGAACGAAGAGGCAAGGCGACCCTGGAGCATTTCAGATCAACTCCGGAGTCAGGGAAAGAGAGGGGAGCCCTGACCAATCCATTCCTGGCCACAGCAGTTCTGAACTTCTCATCTCTGATCAAAGACTTTAGTTTGTGCACTTCCCAGACTCTGGGTCCATCTTTCAAGGTAGCAGGTGACCAGAAGAGTCAAGCATTTGTGAAGATGTTCTTAGGCTTATAAATGTCTATGATTTAGGATACTGTAGAGCAAGCATGTCAAACTCAAAGGCTAATACCGGCCAAATAAACAAGGCCTGTGGCCCACGGGCCGTGAGTTTGACATGCTTGGTGTAGAGGTTTCCTAGGACTACAAAGTACCATCGACTGGTTGGCTTAAGAACATACATAAATGAAGGCTCTAGGGAAGAAGCCTTCCTCGATTCTTCTTAGTGTCTGGTATTGCCGTAATCCTTGGCATCCCTTGGCTTATAGATGCACCACTCCAATCCCTGCCCCTATCTTCACATGGTCCTGTGCGTCTGTATCCAAATTTCCTTCTTCTTCTAGGGACATTAGTCATACTGGGTTTGGGGCCCACTCTAATCCGATGTGGCCTCACTGTGATGGTTAATTTTACGTGTCAAGTTGGCCAGGCTATGGTACCGAGCTTTTAGTCAAACACCAGTCTAGAGGTTGCTGTAAAGGTATTTCTTTAGATGTGATTACCAGTTAGATCAGTGGACTTTAGTCTTCACAATGTGGGTGGGCCTCATCCAAGCAGTTGAAGGCCTCAAGAAAAAAGATGGCTGTCCTTCGAGGAAGGAATTCTGCCTCCATATGGCTTCAGATTCAAGACCGCAATGTCAGCATTTCCCCGGGTCTCCAGCCTGTGGGCCTGCCCTGCAGATTCAGGGCTGGCCAGCTCTCACAGTCACATGAGCCCATTCCTTAAAACCAGTTAATCAATCTCTTTTTCTCTCGATAGCTAGATCCCTGACTAATACACTCCTCTTAACTTAATTACATCTGTAAAGACTCTATTTCCAGATCAGGTCACATTCACAGGTTCTGGGTGGACATGAATTTGGGGGGAACACTACTCAACCCAGGATAGCTATGCGGACTAGGGCCAAGCTGTTCAGCGGTGCTTGGGTCAGTGGCAATGGCCTCTCCCAGGAGCTGGGGAGATATGCCGCCCTCTGGTCCCAGCCTGGACCTCATGAGTCAGGATCTCCATTTTCACAGATGTCCAGGTGTTCCTATGTGCATTACAGTCTGAGAAGCACAGGTCTGGAGGGCCATGTTTCCAACCATTTATAATAAGAGGCACTAAGTCAGATGACTCCAAACAAAGGGGTCAGGGAAGAGCAAGAAAGGAAGTACAAAGAGCAGGGAGCTATAAATTAGTCATGTCCCATGACTATGTACCTTACCAATAGCTGAGACTCGATAAAATGGTTGTCAACTGAGTGGACAAAAGAATAAAGTGGGCCCTTTAAGATAGAGAGGTTTCCTAATACACCGGCTTCTAGTTACAAGGAAAGCCCTTAGGCAGAAGAGAGAAAAATTTCATTTGCACTGTCTGGAGCCCGGATCACCTTTCCCCCTTCCTGTCACTCGGAGAGACACGGCCACGCCGATGTGATTGCTTGGGAACAGTGTCTCGCTCTAATACTGAAGTCTTGCCCGAGGCTTCTACCGTAACTCATGTTGACATGAAGAAATGTTTCATTTCAGATCCATATGTATGAATTGTTAATGAACTGTGTCAAAGAAATCAAATATTTCCCTGCACCCCTGCTCCGAGGAATCAGATTTTGACCTTCTGCCAAACAGCTATAAATCATGTTCGGCAGGAGGAGGACCAGGAACCGGGGCTGCAGCGCGTGGATGAGCCAGTTAATCTCCCTCTGTCAGACCTTCACCCCAGCAGTCACAGGATGGACAGAGAAGGGAGGAAGGAAGGACTGTAAACAGTAGGCACTCAGTGGCTATTGGTGGCTAAACAGCATAAGTCAGAAATGTTAAAATCCAGGTTGCCTGATAACTGGATGCCATCTCAACCACTAGAACCTTTGGAATATTAATTCTATATAGTTTGGTCGTGTAGTTCTTCACATGAGATGACTTAAAAGAGGGAGGGGGGAAGATGAGAGCTGAGAAAAAATAGAATGAAAATAAACTATTTTCTTTTTCAACAGCAATTTCCTCAAATTTCTATGAACTATGCAAAACAAAGCAGGGCTTCCTAAATAAACCTTGATCAACTCGTAACAGGAAGCTACAACATTAAAGAAAATTAGGTGTCATTTCTTGCCTAGCAATGCAGGAATGATTTAAAAAAAGATAATGCCCTGTGTTGGCAAGGATGCGGTGAAAAGGTTCTATTCCATTGTGAGGGTGTGAGAAAGATACAACCCATTGGGAAAATTAAACCCATTAGGGCTTAAGTACAATGAGCCCTAAAAATGTTCATACCTGATACAAATCTTATGGAAATCTATCCTAAGGAAGATAATAATTAGGGTTTTATTATATAGGATATAATATTTGCATATTAAATATTATATTTAATATTTTCATATTAAAACCCTAATATGCAAATCGACCGAACAGCGGAACAAATGGTCACTATGATGTGCACTGATCACCAGGAGGCAGACACTCAACGCAGGAGCTACCCCCTGGTGGTCAGTGTGCTCCCACAGGGGGAGTGCCACTCAGCCAGAAGCTGTCACGGCTGGCAAGTGCAGCAGCAGTGGCAGAAGCCTCTCCCGCCTCCACAGAACGCTAAGGACCCCTTGGGGGATGTCTGCTGAGGGGTCCCAAACTGTGATAGGGGTGCAGGCTGAGCTGAGGGACCCTCCCCCCACAAGTGCACAAATGTCGTGCACTGGGCCTCTAGTCCAAAATAAGAAAAAAAACTTTAAAGACCAGTACTACTTTATCTGTTAAGAATCCCACAGTAGAATCTAAACGTTCACTAATAGATGTAACCTAAGTAAGATAAGGTGCATCCATTTGAGAGGATATCATGCAATCATTAAGAATGCTTATTACAACATGGGAAAATACTTATTAATACAAGTGGGGGAAAAGTAGGATGCAAAACAACAAATGTTATCATGGTTGCAAGAACAAAAAGCCTCCATTACATATGTACAGAAAAGAATACAGAAGGAAACACACCAATAGCTAATAATGATTACTTATGGCAGAAGGAAATATGGAAGAATTTTTCCCTCTTCTATATTTTCCAAATGTTCTATAATGAGTTATGTACTTTAATGATGGAAGCATGATTTTACTGTGCTTTTGAAAAGCAAGTCAATTGTATAAGTAAGATTTTAAAAGCCATCCCCTTCCACAAACAGTAACAATTGAATCGTGGCTAATTCACAGTGAGCATATTGGTAAATACCACATTTACCACCTAACGTCCAGATCTGGGACCCAGAAGAATTTGGCCGGCTGCCTGCCTCCATAGCATCTATATCAATCCAAAATGGTGCACTTAAGAAGTTAAATGAAGAGCTAGGGTCATCAGCTTTAAACTACCAGGCTCCAGGATGAGTCAAACAGCTGTCACAGACATGCCGTTCGCTGAAGTTCATTCACTCACTGGAAGGAGCAGTCACAGGGATGGATGGGCGTGGATTGGAGTGGAAGTCTCCCCTTGCCAGAGAACATGCCCGATCACAGCACCCTCCCTCCTTTGCAAATCTGTGTTTGACAGCTATCATCTCCGGCTTTTGGACGCCGCTCAAGCATGAATTTTTGAAGCAAACCACCTGTTTCTGGGAATGAAAAGAGATCTAAGGCTGTAGGTAGGGCACAGGGGTAGGGGAACATTTGAGCGATGAGCTTATTGGTATATTTTCAAAGAGGCTAGATCTTGTTCAGTTTAAATAAAGCAACACTTGGGTCACCTAACGTGGCTAAATAGCAGTGACAGCAGCATGGCGGAGCAGGACAGAGGGCTGGGCCTCTTGTGATGGGCCAGCCCAAGGCCCACGTGCATCTCAACAACTGTAACTGCCCCGGAAGCTCCTATGAGGACTGTGTGGGCAGCAGATGGCTGAGATCCGCAGGACTCTCAGCATGTTGGCTCCCGTGAAACCCTGAGATCGCTAAGGGCCACGGAGAGAGGCTGGACAGGCTCCTTACGGGGGGTGGGGGGCGGGGAGCAGGGGCATCTTAATCCAGGCATGTCACCAACTTTCTCCTCACCAGATGCTCTGGGTCTTTCTTTTCATCAGTACGAAAAGTGCTGAAAGTGAAGCTGTTTAGCACCAATGACACAACGAAAAAGGGAGAAAAGCTAGGCACCTTATTCAGGGCTCTGCACAGTGGACTTTTGGCACCTTTTATTAACCATTGTTATTAATGAGTGTTTAGAAACATACCTGCATTCCCCCAATATAGACATCAATTTATATTATATACATGATTGTCCATCCACTCATATATCAAATAGAAAGCTTTCTTTCCCCTTCAAGGTAAGAAAATACCTACTAGAACCCTAAATAAAGCCGTTCTAAATACTTATATGGATTATCAAATGGGCATGGCAGTGATGGGGTGGGTAGGGGGAGGAACAGGAAATAACCGTTTCCTGTCTTTAAGTCTTGTTGAGCGAAGGAACACTTAAAAGCTCCCCCACATCCGGTTGCTGGGTATCTTACACCAGCCTCTCCAACATCCCTTTATCCACCCCGGGCACGATACTATACCTGGTCACAGGTAAGGCCCAACTTCATCCATGGAGCCCAAGGACCAATTCAAAGGAGACTGGGCTATGATACACTTCTGTGCTGTGGGTTAAGGAGAAGGGGTCTGAACAGGGTGAAGAAAGCGGGGGTGGAAAGTGTGTGTTTCATCGCCGGAAGGGAATATAGATTCGTTTCAGGCTCCATTCGCATCCAAGCAAACCATCTATCATTTACGAGCAAGTCATACCCAGACGTTAAAGCAGGCCACTGCCCATGCTGCAAACCAAGCGAAAGCGCTTCCCTTCAACCTTCCATAATTCCAGACTTTTCCTAATCCGCCCTGGCTTCCTGCCTAATGCATCTGCATTGCTTATTCTGCCCCGGTTTTAGCCCCTAACTTCCCCCGATATCAGACATCCACGCAGACACACGGCACGCTGGCAGGGCAGGTCTTTGCCAGCATCCCAACGGCTGAGCCCACCGAGAGGGGGATCTAGTTCTACCGACAACCCCGTTTCATCCCTCACGTTTGAAATATTCCAGAAAAGACGACTGTCATGAAAAGGGGCCGAGGAAAGCTGCGAGGTTAGCCAGGGCTTTTTAAAAAATGGAGACTCCATACCACAACGTGGATTTCCATTGCAAATCAGCTACTCACTGCTCCCACCAGGAGCCACGCTGGGGACCCTGGCTACTAAGTGGTCTTGGGCAGGAGGCTGTAAACTTAAGGACCGTCGCTTGGCTCCCCCAGGAGGGGCCCGTGGCCGAGGCTCTAATTCCTTCTCCATGCGACGTCCAGCAAGGAGCTAATGCAGGGAGCAGAGCCACGGCTGGCCGGCCTCCCACCCTCAAGTGCACTCACAGCCCAGGGTGTTGCCGGCTTCTGTCCTTTCTCTGCATTAACATTCTGCCTGGGTTCTCTCTCCGCACCCAACAAGCCTATTGCAGGCTATAAATAAGGCAGCGAAGAGCGAGCGGGGGTGCCACGAAGGGCTGCTCCTCACACGTGGTACCCAGCGACGAGAACCGTTTTCCTAACGTGAGCAGAAGAGACCCCAGGAAGATGGGCTGTGCTGTAATTTCTCCCATGATGAAGAACGCTGCCAGTGGGAGGTGATGGATATTCCAATTCTTCAAAAACACATCTTCCTAAAAATGTAGATGAAGTTTGCAGAGAGCGAGCTTTGATGCTCCTCCAACTCACTAATTCTTTCCCAGCATCTCCCCTCCCTGGCTTGAAAACACCACGCCAGGAACGTAGAGTTGGTTCAAATGCGCTCCGTGCCCCAAAGCTAAATGCAGCTTACACACCGATCTTGTTTCCAATAACCACTTGCTTGTCACTGGCTGACACTGTAATGGAGCGATTTATGGCTTCCGTTTAGCTCTCTCTCTGCTGATTTTCAGAGATTTCTCTACGGGTGATTATTTTTTGGACTGCGAGACTCCACAGATGCTAATTCAGTCTCCGAGAGCCGCATGCTAACTGATGTATGCCTCTCGTTCATTTAAACACCTGGTAAGCACCCAGGGTGCATTAAGTACAGCGGGGCATACAGAACTGATGAAGGCTCTGTCTTCAAAAACTCACACTTATTCTCAGGCATCTTAGGAAGTCGGGAGACGTGCTGCCACACGGACTAAATTTACTGGCCGATCAGACTTGCCTGGTCGGAAGCCCAGGTAGTATACATCTACACATGCATCTGTTCCAGCCCTTCAGCAAGGGGGCTAATTATTATTCCTGGACTGGAAGTGGAGCTGGCTCTGAGGATTGTTAACCATCCATCCATCCCCAAGTAAAGCACTCGGAAAAGGCAGATTCCACGGGGCAGGGATTTTCAGCTGCGTTTTTGTTTTGTTATTTATAAATACTACATCTACATACCGGTGGCCTCCCTGCTGTCAGAGAAGGTTCCTGTCTCAGCCGCTGGCAGGGGCTCGGACAGAGGCCAAAGCCCGATTTCCATGTGCAATAAGACTCTGAATTTTTCATTTCGTCGACTAGAAAATAGGGGTAACAGAACCTGCTTCAGAGAATTCCAGGGAAGAGCCTGCGGGTGCACAGTGCCCGACACCCCAAAAGCGCTTCCCCTTTCCCACTGGAAAGAGAAGTCGGGGAGACCGAAGCTTTGCGGGACAGAGGCGGAGAGGTCGCCTCCTTGAGGTTACAGCTCGGCTCCGTGGGTCCTCGCGGAGTCACTGCACAGCATGCGGCGGTCACGAGTGCATTTTCAGCCCTGATTTCTTCCAGGGGACATGCTTTTGAATTTATTTTTTTTTATTAAAAATGTTTAATGCTGATATTTTTGCAGACTTCCCCCACTTCCCCTTCTGCCCACCTCCAGCTCTACAGCCTCCCCTCAAAATGCCTTTTTAAAATGGAAAACCAATCTAAAAGGAGGAAACTGTGACTATCAAGGGAATCAGACATATTATTTTATTTAAGATCCTCTCCGTTGACAAGCAGAGTTCCTGGCTTGAACAATGGGATAAACACATTTTAAAAATTGACCCCCGAGAGCCTAATTGAAAGATAAACTCCCAGGAACAGGGATTTTTGTTTGTTTTTTTGTTTTGTTTTGGTGATTTGTTTGTTGTTGTTTTTTTTGGCTGCAAGGCTAAATATGGGCTATAAGGAAAAAACGATTGTAGGGCTATGCATTCATGTACCTCCTCATTAAATATTTCAAGTCAGATTTGGCCCCACTGGCATCGCTTAAAGGTTAAAATAAGCTCCCACCAGCCTCTGGATGGAAACCCAGGCTGGCTTTCTGTGAGTGCAATTTTCCTTCGGGTTTCGGGGGTCAAAGGTCCTCGTGGCTGGCCTGCACGAAGGACGGAGGGGTCTGAGAACAAAGACGAGGCAAGTTGGAATGTCTTCATTTTCACTTTCCCAGAATGTTCACTCCCCACAGATTCAGGTCGACTCTGTCTCAGGCAAGAAAAGGGAAGAAGGAAGGAAGGATGCTTTTATTGTGTCAGACCGCTGCTTATCTGCCTCAGCCACAGCCTCGCAGGCAGCGGGTGATAAATTCTCCCGCAGTGGTCTTATCAGCCATGGGCCACAGGCAGCGCGCTGAGAGCCGAGCATCTTCAAGGGGCCCCACCAGGAGCCCTGCGTTGGGGCGCTGCTGACCAGGTGCTGGAGGGCCCACCCCGGGCATCAGTGAACGCAGACTCAGGCTTGGGACAGAGTGAGAGGAAGCCGGGTGGTCCCCTAGTCATGTCCGGCCCCTGGGGAAGGGGTAGGTTTTCCTGTGGGCAGAGGTCACCAGAGCCTGTCCCCTTGAGGCTAGTTCCCTGACCCCCTCTTCTTCTGGGGATTTTTATTCCCTATCATCTCCTTGTCCCACTGGTCCTCCTCATCTCTATTCTAATGGAATGGAAATTCCATTAGAAGTGGGGGCGTGGCCTTTCCTCAATTCAAGAAAGCTGCAGGAGGGGGCTGTCATTTAAAAATATATATATATATTTTTATTGATTTCAGAGAGGGAGAGGGAGAGAGAGATAGAAACATCAACAATGAGAGAGAATCACTGATCAGCTGCCTCCTGCATGCCCCACACTGGGGATCGAGCCCACAACCCGGGCATGTGCCCTGATCGGGAATCTAACTGTGACCTCCTGGTTCATAGGTCGATGATCAACCACTGAGGCTGGGTTGGGGCTGTCATTTTAAGACATTCATTCATTCATACATTCATTCATTCATTCCACGAAGTCTTCGGTGGGCATCTATCATGTAGCAGTGCCTTCTCCAACTGTCTGGGATGTTATTAATCAACACAACAAAAATTCTGTCCTCAGGGAACTTACAAACTAGCCGAGGGAGATGGGCAATAAACACAACAAATAAATCACAGAGTATACTGTTCGCTGGAAGATAATTAAGCGCTGTGGCAAAAACCAAATCACAACCCCCAAACCCAGAAAGTAGGAAGTGGAATGAAGGATGAGCTTGATTGGGTAGGGGACGGGCTCTACTTTTAAACAGGGCAGTCGGGGTGTCTCGTGGAGAAGGTGACGCCTGGAAAAGAGCTGAAGGTAGACCCTTGGAGAGCTGGAAGGAAGAGCGAGCCCAGAGATCCTGGGGTGAGGGAGCCCCTGATGCATCTGAGGAATTGGCAAGGGGGCCCGTTCCTGAACACTCGATGGCACACAAAGTCCCGGATACAGTCTAGCTGAAGCGCCTCGTGGAATGAACACCCTACTGCAGGGACCACATACGAAGTAGAGAAACTAACCTACGGGGTCAGGGCCCGCATAAAATTAAAGGGAGGAGATAGAGTATGTGCAGAATATCAGTGCACCATGAAAGGGTTAAAGAGAATAAAACGGGGCAGAGAAAAACTCACTGTGCTTAGCAGATATCTTGCAGAAAGCTTGCAGCCTTGAGCACAGCATAGCTCAGATAACCAGAAGACACCTGGCACGAGAGGAACCAAGGGCGGACCGGACGCTTCCGTCAGCAGAGAGGCTTGCAGCCAGCAAAAATGAATAAAAACCTACCTCTCCCTGCCCTCTTCACTGGTGCACCCAGGTGCCTGGAATAAAATCTCTTTTGATACATTATGGCCTCGTGTCACAGGTGCGCCACCCCGGCCCGCTCCGACCGAACCTTTCCCACCACACGTAGAATGCATTCCTATCTGGACACTGGACTGTGATGTTAAAACAATGACTTATTGTGGGTTGGGGTCAAAATAGCCTGAGAGCAACTGACCCACAGGCTACCTTCTCCTAAGCCCCAGTCGGCCTCCCTGTGGCCGTGCCCTCTGCCCCCAGCACCTGAGAGCACCTGCCCCTGAGAAATCCGGATTCCTTAGAGCACAGGCTCAAACAGTGAGGCCCGGAGGGATGAAGACATTTCTTCACCCACCGGACACGGCTTAGGTCAGGAATGACTGAAATCGAGATTCCCTACCTCCCCCTGCTCGACACCCTTCTCCCGGACCTTGGGGTAGGTTCTCTCAGGTCTTGCTTCGTTAGAATCTGCAGACAATCCTAACAGATACGCGCACAATGAGAAGGGGTTCCCTTTCCCGGCGACCCCCATGCCGCAGCGTGGAGTCTAATCTGCGTGCAATCCGCAGGAAAACAACTCCCTGGCTAACCCCCAGTCGTCTGTTCTCTTGGCCCAGAATCCATGGCTCACCCGGGACTTTACAAAATGACGACTCCATCAAGAGAAACTTGTAAAAATCAGCAAAAGCACCTTTCGTCTGCTCACAAGCTGCAATGTGGGAAACTCTTCAGTGCACTCCCCTCAAATGGTTCTTTTCCGACAAAACCAAGTTCGCCTGGCACCCCTCCGAGGTCTCGCTTTATCTGGACAACTCATTTCTGGTTTTTGTAACATATTCTCCACACGCAGGACATTATGAATGTTCCTGCTTAAAGGCATGACGGGGCAGGGATGGGGGGGTGAGGTTCCTCTATAATGGCTTTGGGGTTCGGGAGACGGGAACCATCTGGAGACCCCATCAGCACCTGGCAGCATCACTAAGAGCATTCTGAAGGAGGCCCGCTCTTTCCAGGAGACCGACGGATTGCCCTTAATAGAATTGTTTAAATTGCTTAAAATTGCTGCTTCTATTTCGGGCTGAAAATTACAGCCCTTGCTCCATCCTCCATCCTCCTCCCAGAGTTCCTCAGAGCATACCCCCCGCCACCCCTCCCAGGAGATCTGTACCAACAAGGACACCGTCAACAAAACCCAAAACCCAAAACCAGGATGTACTCTGTGGGCAGGAAAACACTGACCGCTTTCCATCAGACCCAAAGAGGCTGTGACTGACGCCCACGCTTTCCCAGGCGGGTTCGGGCTTTCCTCTTTCCTTCTTAAACACGATTAAACACACACCACCCGCATGATTGATGTTGCCTTCCGAAAACATTACAAATCAAATGCTAAGAACCTCTGAAACCTCGTCCTGCTGAAGATGACGGGAGCCGACCTCCCTCTTTTGCGATCCTCCGTCAGCTGGGTGAGCGGCAGGAGGGAGGAGGGGTGTGGCCGATGAACAAATCATTGTTTGCAAATAACGCCACGTCAGTGTGTGTGTGTGTGTGTGTGTGTGTGTGTGTGTGTGTGTACTGCACTCCTCACTTCACCTGCCCCCAAGAAAGAGCTCTGTGTGGATAAACAAACAAAACTCAATCTGTGCTCACTGAGTCTCCAGAAGCTGCTGCTCATGGCTGCGAGGTGTGGAACTGAAGAAACCCCCCTTTCTTCAGCTCCTGGTAATGACGACAAACGGGTGGCGCTGGGCCACCTGGCTCACGGGCCGCCGAGGCACCTGGCCCCACCTGGGGCCCTGCTGGGTAGAGCTGGCTGTGAACGAACGTGGGCTGTGAGTCTGCAGTGACCATGTGTGTGTAAAAGCTGTTCTTAAGTTGGGGATCGTGTCACCCCATAGAGATAACTGATTCTGATTCAGTCTTGACGTCCCAACTCAGAAGCCGGCTGCTGAAGTTCCTTTTTATCGCTTCCACTGCTCAATGCGCAGCGCTCCAGGAGGTGATTCAATCTCCGCTCGGTCCGGTCTCCTTGATGAGAGGAAAGGCTTTCTGACCTGGCTGTGCATCAGAATCACAAGGCTCCACCCCAGAGCGGTCTGTCTCTGGCATCAATATTGTAAAACCATCCTCGGGGGATTCCCTGTGTAACCAGACCAAGAATGGCTAGGAGACGGAGCCAGAAAACGACTTCTCTAGGAACGCATTTTCCCAGCCACTGCTCTTTCCTCAGAGAGCTGTGCAGGTG
The DNA here is from genome assembly GCF_000147115.1 of Myotis lucifugus. Taxonomy (NCBI): domain Eukaryota; kingdom Metazoa; phylum Chordata; class Mammalia; order Chiroptera; family Vespertilionidae; genus Myotis; species Myotis lucifugus. The sequence goes on along the minus strand of NW_005871336.1, from coordinate 110,098 downwards.
GCCTTCAGGCTCAGGTGACCCCAGGAGGAAGACAGGCTCAGGACTCTTGAGGGCCTAGACTCGACTCCTCACGGGAGGAAATGTCTCACTCCTCGATGTGCCATTGTAAACGTTTGCCTGAGCATCTACTATGAGCCAGACACCCTGGGAATACAGGGATAAAGAAGGGCCCTTTCTTCTCCTAAAGTAATGGATATGAAGGGGACCCGAATATGCCACCCCCAAATATGCTATTTTGGCATAAGGATTATTTTGAGCTGAAGACAACTGAGAAACAGCAGATGTAGGAGGAGCATTGTGGCTGCTCCCTATCTGCATTAACAGCGGAGCATAAAGGGGATATAAATGCCCCTGGTGAAGAACCACCCCCCCCCCCCTTTTACCGGAGGGAGAATAATTATTATCACCAGAGACAAAGATGGCGCCTAGCTGAGTCTGTATAAACACACCTTACTAAACAACCCTCATCTACCATTAGTTCCCCCGTGTATCTATCCTCCCACAATTTACTACCCCAGAAGCCCAAACCGCTTACCCTTTTCTAGTCACGTCACAATGTATCGCCCTTTGTTACCATGGTCTCTGACCACCCCTAGGTTTAATCACTTGTTCGGGCTTTCAGTTCTTTTCCCGGGAGCACCGTGTTAACCTGCAGGCCCCCATGAATTACCCAAGAGGATCAAGTTTTCCTTCCCCTACAGATAACTATGCACTTTGCACTCCCCACTTCTCTCCTGTAATCCTCACCCATCTGTGAGCAGTTATTATGCTGCCCCTTGTGCAGAGCATGGAATCAAGGCTCAGGAACATTAAGCAATTGCTCAAGGCCACAAAGCTAGGATGTGGCCCCAGCCTCACTTGTTCTAAGCCTCGCAGTCAGACTGGGGAGAAAACGGGGAGCAAAAGTGAACTGGGGAGCAGAGTAAGTCCACATAGCCACCATTTCCCTGGGCCTCAACACAAAGCTTTTAGTGACAATTCTTTAAACAAAAGAGGAAGAAAAGAAAATAATTTAGAATTCTTAATGGCATTCTGAGGCATAGCTTCAAAGGCCCCGAATCAATAATGAATGTCACTGAAGGACCCAGAGCAGAGTGGCTGAATCACACGCAGGCCGTGCTAAGAGCATCTGGGGAAGAAAGCACGTGACAAAGTGCTCTCTGGGTGGTTAACATCGGAAAGTCCCCCTGATCAGCAGACTTCCCAGACAGCCACAATCCGTGGTGAGGAGCCCGTGTGCCACCAGTCAATTCCCGATCAATGAGAAATCAAATCAATGGCAGATAAGACAGTCCAAACCCGGAAGAGTTGTGGGTTTGAGGTCAAAGGTCATAACCCCCTTCCCAATAAAGTTCAAACTCAGGCAGAGAGAGAGGGGATGAAGAATGAGGCAATGAAGGAGTGGTGTGGGCCCAAGGAAGGGGGACAGAAGGGAGAGAAAGAAGCACACAGACAGACAGACTGAGCCCGGAGACAGGATGGGCCTGAGGAGAGGGACTTGTGGTGGGGTTAGCTGCGGATCTATTGGTCCACGCTAGAGAATTCTGTCCCAAATGAGGTTACCATTAGGATGGACATGGATGTCCCTTTGTGTCCTCATCAAGTTTGGGCTGTTATAATAAAGTACTAGGTGGCTTATTAACAACAGACATCTATTTGTAAGTTGGTTCCAAGTCTCGAGGTTTGGCTGGATTCTGACAAGAACCCTTTTCAGGGCTTCTCCTTGGGTCCTCACATGGTGGGAAGGAGAGGGAGCGACCCCTCTGGCCTGTTCCCACAAGGGCACTAATCCCATTCAGGAGGGCCCCACCCTCATGGCTGGATTACTCCCTCAAGGCCTCACCTCCTAACATTGTCACTTTGAGTTTCAATGTATGAATGTGGAGGGGGTACAAATGTTTAGTCTTTAATACTCTGCCATAGTCCCCAAGAAAATTAGGATAGATGGTGAGACATGGAATAGATCCCCAGCTAGGTTACATGGCTGGCTGCAGCCACAGCTTCTGGAAAGGGTTTGCCCAGGAGAGTATTGGAGGTAAGAAAAGGGTGGGAAAGAATGGGTTCTTTGGTCAATGAAGGTCAGGAAACACTGGTTACACAACGCTGAACAGGTTTCTTTTCAGTAAGATGTCTCCACATCTCTTATGTGCTTTCTAAGTGGGACCATGTCTCCTAAATCCCAGTGACCACAAGTAGACCTGCTTGCAGATCTGAGTGAGGGCCCAAGGGTAGTGCCAAGTGGGGTCGTGTCCTTTCTTGGACACTGAAGGTGAGTCACCACTGCCCATCTGCCTCACCTTGGGATTGGGGTCACTGGAGGTGGTGACAGAATGAGTCTATTCTTTGCATTTAATTCTGCCTGGTATATAAAGTGTGACTTCCAAGTCTCAGAGATTAAATTGGGTCTCTGTGTGCTGAATGACTGTCTGGAAGAATGCCGGAGATGTCAGGGAACATTCTGGACCAACTTACAGAAGAGGAACGGACAACATTTCAGGGATAACTTGGAAGTTGAGATGGAACTAGAACCCACGTGTTCCCGAGTCTGGGCTCTCCTGCACGCCAGCTGCCCTCCCACCCGGTCTCCTGCAGAAAGTGCAACTCCAATCAAGGTTTAACATTCCAGAGGAACTGTGTCCTTGGGCTGTGGGGGAGGCAGTCATTTTCACCTTCCCGTGGCTTGGTCTATAATGACACCTGCACATTATTTATCCTGGAAGAGAAACATTAGCAAGAAAGCTCGCTGGAGAAACTCCCCAGGCGGGAGTGTGAGGGGCTGCCCACCACTGGAGCCAATCAATATGCAAATGGTGTTTCCTTCCCTTGGCTTTATTCAGGAAGCAGAGAAAACAACAGCATAAAGGGAGCATTTGGGAAATGGGTCACTGGGATTGTGATGAGGGGGATGATGTCCCACTTAGCTATTCAAAATGAGCCTCGCTAATTAGATCATGTACTTGGTAACTGGGTCTACAGTGGCTTCCCAGACTGATCCAGAAATAGGAGATTAAGCAAGGTAATCCAGAGAGAAGCCCTTGGGGGAAAGGGAGCTTGCTCCTAAATACGGATAGATGGTTCAGGTCTGGGTAACGTGGAGAGTATCCCAACCCTTCCTGTTCCCCCTCCCCCCATGGCCTTCAGTTAAAGATTCTCTCCTGCCTCAACCGGAGGCCGGCCATGGGACAGACAGAAACACGTGGTATTGACTCACCTCGCCTGACAATGATCTCTGGCTCCTCCCAGACCCATGTGCTTCTGGCAGCAATGGAAGGTGACATGTATTCAGTCTTGCAGTATAAATTCAACCATTATTCACTGTGGGCCAATTACTTGCCAGGAGGGCCTGCTCTCTGAACTGGGGCACCGTACTGCCCTCAGGGTGGGCCCTCGTCCATTCTGACTGCTGTCCTTACAAGAAAAGGACATTCGAACACACAGAAGAAGAGACTTCAGACTCCTGCACGCACAGAGGAGAGACCACGTGAGGACACAGACGGAAGGCGACCATCTACAGGCCAAGGAGAGAGCTCGCAGAGAACCCAGACCTGCCCCCACCTTGACCTCCAGATCCTGAAAAGAGAAATGTCTGTGGTGAAGCCACACAGTCGGGGTATGGTGTACTGGCAGCTCCCGCTGACTAAGACACGGAGGAGAGCTGGGACAAATCTTTATGTCTGTTTCCTTTCTCGGTGGCATCCTCCCTGGGCCCAGACAGGAAGCAGGAAGAGGTGTCATTCCCAGCCTCAGGTTTCTCCAGCCTGGGGAGGTTATTTCTGTGCTAACGACAGCCAGGACTTCAGGCAAATCTATCTTCTGGAGCACGTTCACCAAGCCTGGTGGGTGGGTAGGGGGGTTAAGGCCACATTCACTAGAAGTGCCAATCTCTTCGGTTTCTCATTTACAGCCACAGCCACCCCTGATGGGGCGGTGAGTGTGGTGTGTGTGTGTGTGTGTGTGTGTGTGTGTGTGTGTGTGTTTGGGGGGGGGGGTCACCCAGGCGCAGGTTTCCTTCCCAGCCAGAGGATTCTTCGTGACTGCTAGACAGCAGACGCAAGGTTGCAGGAGGCAAGCGGTGGTGGCTGGGGTTCTGGAAGAGAATTGAGTTCAGATACTGGTTCTGGTCACTCCTCTGTGACTCTAAACAAACTACTTCCCCAAGCGGTTTCCTTATCTGTACAGTGAAGCTGACCTCACCCACTTCCATGGTGGCATGAATTTGCAATGTTGAGCACCCACTCAGCACAGTGCCTGTCACACAGTAGGTGCTTAATACATATTTCTTATGTATTAATGAAGAGGTTGCAACAATTTGGCTCCTATTTAAGCTGTACCTAAAGCCCATTGGGGCAGTCCCCCCCCCCCCCCAGGGGGCTACATGAGCCTGGGGGCTCAGTTTTTGCATGACTGCACAGTATCTTGACTTTTTTTTTTTTTACCCCAACCAGCATTTGAAAATCAAGAGCTTCCAAACAAAATTGCAGCCTGAGTCCTTTTGATAAACCAGAAGGCCCAGCAAGACAGAAGGTGTCCTCCCCCATGACTGGGCCTGGCTGGGGCCTCCCCTTCACGGAGCGCACGCCTCCTCTGTGCATGGGTCCCACCTGGCTGGCCGCACCTCACCCACCTGGCCGGCCTCTTGCAGACACGGTACCTCAATTCCAGGTGCAGAGAGAGGGGGTGGGGACCAGAGTGGGTTCGGCATGCCACACAGGTTAGGTAACCGATCTCATCCGCTCTGACTAAAAGCCATGGAACAGACAGAGTCCATGATGAGCCGTGTTCGAAGCGGGCAAGTGAATGGGTTGCACTGTGAAGAATTCCGCCTCAATATTTCACCAGGAGCTACTCCACCGAATGTGATTACAATTATAGCCAGACCGGAGCGTTACACAGCAGGCACCCACGCGTGGATCTTCCTGCGTTTAGCTCTCCTGCTGCCCCTGACACAGCCGGTGGGATGTCGGAAGGAGGTCCAGACTGCAGTCCACCCTGTCATCAGAAGACAGCACCAGAGGCCACAGACGTGGCACAGAGCTCAGTGTGTGACTATGCTCAGAGCAGCCCTGACAGACGGCCACAGGGACCCTCCCCTCAACACACACACACACACACACACACACACACACACACACACACACACGGACATGAAGAAGGGCTGGGGGCTGGGAGTGAGCAACTGAGATTTATTTTTCTCAGAAAACAGAACAAATTAGCCCCTGCACATCCTGTCTGAGATTCAGGGAAAGGTATGGCTTGAAAAAAAGTCACTGATGCGGCATTTTCACATCAGAGCAGATCAATATTGCAGCTTAAATGAGGATGTATCGCCCACAGAAATGCAGATGAGGCTGCTCCCTGTCTCCATGGCCTTCGCCCAACAGTTCCGCCCACTCCCATGGCCTCGGCGGCTGTGGCTGGCTACCTCTGCAGGTAAAGGAAAGAGCTCTGGGCAACGCTTGTCTTGTCTGTCTCCTCCGGCTGGGGACACCAGCCTCAGCCAAGTGTTGTCATAGAAACCTCCAGAGAAACCTAGCACTTCATCTACATCGGTTAACTGACATCCTTCCTCCCTCCTGACAGCCTTCTCCCCCTGAATCCCCAACTCCCCTCCCTCCCCCAAACTCCCCCTGAATCCCTAACTCCCCTCCCTCCCCCAAACCCTCCCAGGGTTTGCATGCTGGGCAATGAGGCCCCAGCAGCCCAGCGAGCGTGCCCTGCCGTCTATGAGATCTGCTCCGGAGATCAAACCCGGACCCGGGACAGCTGTCTCGGTCCCTGGAAGGAAGCATCCGCTCCCACATCCTCCCCAGCCGCCAAGGCGCACATGAAAGTCCGCTCCCCCCCCCTTCCCTTTACTTTTATCTCTGCCGTGGGCTCGGGGGAGTTCTTACAAAACAAACGAACATGAACTTCAAGGCCCGGGGAGTGTAAATCACCGCAAATCCTCGCAGGCCTCCAGACGCTGCAAATGCTGCTTAGAAAAGCCGGGGAGGTGATGACTCTTATTAAATAAACACCACCCGGCCCTGCCGTGCATCCTGGTGGACAGAGCGTTTCACGCCGCCCATTACCGCCATCACAGCCTCATCACAGCCCTGCACAGAGCAGGGCTAGTAACACAGGCCGCCGTCCAGGGGAGACTTAAAAATACGCAGGACAACGCTTGAAGTGTGTGTGTGTGTGTGTGTGTGTGTGTGTGTGTGTGTGAAGTGTGTGTGTGTGTGAAGTGTGTGCGCGCGCACTCAGCAGCGCCCAGACTTAAAACTAGGTAGGATTTTGTCATATTTCCATCCATTGATTTAAAAAAACCGAAAACCTTTTCCAGTGAAGGTCTTCTCACACAGCCCTCTCGCTCACACCCCTCACCCTGCGGACTCCAGGGAACCTTTTTCCTCAGTTGGTTTTGCAACCTTAGAGTCATGTTTAAATACTTTCACACACACATTTATACCATCACCGACACATGGCATTGGTTGGTTACCATGTGTTTGTCAAGTTTATAAAAACTGTGATATGACTCTACCATCAGGGAACATCTCGCTCTTTAGTGAAACTCAGGTCCTGTACGGCATTCCACCACGACGTGTCTCATCGCCGACTGATGGCTGTGCACAGAGCTCGGACTTTTTTCATCATTAGAAGCAACAAGGACAAGAACATCCTTAATCGCATCCCTTTACACACATGGCAGGATGCTCTCTCGGGTGAGACGGGACTTGCCCTGCCCACCGGAGAGGGCAGGCATCTTCCCAGAGGGTCACAGGTCGTGTGCTTCTTCTGTGAACTGCCCATATCAGTATTTACGAACAGACAAGCCTCAGTCAGAGGTACCAAGCACAGCTTTCCAAGGCAAAACCCATCATGGCCCTGTCATTTTCCAGCCCCCCCCCCGCCTCCCGCCACCAAAGGGTGTCAGGCTGACCCCTCCGGGCTGCAGCACCCACACCCACCCAGCGCCCGCGCGACAATGACAGAGCACACTGTCACTTCCCTGGCTTCCTGCTGCGAGAACTTCTGGCAGGAAGAGGGTTATCGCCTGCTCTTTCCACACACGTGCCTCCCCAAATCCATTCACAGAGGGCACTCCCAGCTCCCCCTGCACCCTGGTCTCCTGGAGTCCACGGAGATGCTGGCCACAAAGGCCCTCCTGACCCCCAGGCAGGCAGAGGCAGCAGCGCCTATAGCTGCCGTCCTTGAACGGGCAGGGTCGGGCGCTTTAGTGGAAAGGGCACGGGCTGTGTGACTACAGGTACGTGACCTACCCTCTCTGAGCCACAGACACCTTCCCGGTACGGATGCAGGTTGTTGTAAGGATTTAAGAGAACATGTGCATGATGTGATTGGAAAATATCAGGCCCTCCATTCATGGTAAGTGACAGCAAGCCAAGAGGCCCTTGTTAAAAATCTATACACCCAACAAGGTCAGCTCTGTGGACGGGGAGACACATGAGGATACACATGTCATAGTCGGGACCATCAGGAATTAACTGATGAGTCCTATGGGCTGGAAATGAAAGCTCCATGGAGAAGGTGGACCTTAACCTGGGTCTGGGGGTGGGGGGGAGATGACGACACTTGGCAATGTCTTCGAGACATTTCTGGCTGCCACAACTTGAGGGCGGGGGTGCTACTGGTATCTAGTGGTCCACAGGCCTACAGTGCACAGGACAGCCCCCCACAGTGAAGAATTAGCCAGCCCAAATGTCACTAGTGCTGAGGCTGAGAAACCAGCGTATGGCCGCGGGAGAGAGAGGGGCATTGAAGGGCGTCCTAGGGCATCCTAGGTTATGGAGCAGCGTTTTCCTGAGATCGTAAGGGTATTTATCTGGCTCAAGCCAAGACCACAAGCTGAGGCATCATGGGTGGAGAGGAAGGGGCAGGCAAAGTATATGAATAGGTAAAAATGGCCATGATTCCTAGTAAAAATAATAACCTGAGGCCACAGCGGCTGCCTGGAGTCCCTGCTGGCTCCCAGGCCCCCCGACAGGCTGGCCTCAGAGTCAGGAGGCAAACGGGAGATCCATCCCCGCCAGGAGCTCTGAGCTTCCACCACCGCAAAGCCGTGCCCACCCACCTCCTTGCCCAGCCAGCCCCCGCCCCCCGGGGTGACATGTTCTGACAGCTGCCGTCTTCTGAACCGCAGGCACGTTTCAAAGAAAACGTGCAAGGGAAGTCTGGCGGCAACATCTGTCACCATAATGCAATTATGAAGGCCCGTTTCATCTGATTCCCAATCTTTATTAATAACGCACAAATGTAACTGCCAGTCCAAGCTCTGATCGCACGAGATAACAGCGGGTGTTGCTATGAAGCTGAAAGGAGTCCAACACGAGCAAAGAGAGCGGGCATTTCTGATTCCGTTGGAAATGCCACATGGGCCACCCCCACTGGTGAATTTATGGAACCCCACTTTGGGAACCTATGATGCGGACTGACCACTTGATCACACAGAAGATGAGCCCCAGGTGTAGAGAAAGTGTCAATAAGCATTAACTCAATAAGAATTAACCCATCTCTTAGGTCCTCCCAGAAAGGAAGGACTATCATTTGTCATCCCCACTGGCTTGTCCTTCAGAAACATTAAGAAAGGTCAGAGCCAGGACTTGAACCCAGGTCCTTGCCCACAAGGCTGGTGTCACTGCCGGCCTTGGACCCGATGCCATGACCTTCGGTCAAGTATTCAGGTTGGTGCTGCTCAAATACATCAGGTGAAAGGGTGAGGGTGCAGCCCTCGCCCTCCCTGAGCTAAGTAGAGCCCAGTAAATTCCACCTTCGAGAGGCAGTCTGGCTTTTTAAAAATAAAAATATGGACACTTTAATATTATCTAACCTTAAGAAAACAGTGAGCCTGGCTGAGCTGGAGAAGTCGGCAAATCCAGACAAAACAGCAACTCGCCAGCGGAGCAAATAAACATACCAAGTATACACGCTCTCTGCTCCCTCTGCCTCCATCTGCGCATTTTTCAAGAAGTGGTTTAGGATAAAGGGCTGAATTATTATTTATCCATTAAAAATATGAGTCTTGCTAATTAGGCCATAATGGTGCTCATTTATCATCTGAAATCGGAGCATAGACTGTATTGATGTGCACCGTTGTCCACGCGCACGAGGCACTTATTAATACCCGCTGAGCTGAGCTCAGCTGAACTGTGCTCACGAACCCTGAACCCTCCTGAACCAGGGTCAGGGGTCGGGCTGAGCGCCCATGAGAGGCTTGCTGCAGTGGTGCTGGTTCCACTGGGGCCCCTGGAATCGAGGGCTTCGCCATCACGTTCTTCCCCCCTGGTTTTGACCGGTGCCCCCAAATGGTAGAGGATTCGCTAATTCTGGCAAGAGGAGTTACAGGTGAAAGGAACGCATGTGGTTACATCATTCGAAGTTGGGTGGATAAAAACTGAACTTGTAGGCATTTGAATGGGGTAATTTAAAAGGTGTTCTTAGCCTGGCTGCAGCAACAGGGACCATATCCCTCATCACACCCATAAACAAACAGTGTGAGAAGGGTCCCAGCCCCACCCTTGCTCCCTGCTCAACCTCAGTTCAGGTCTTCGCCAGTGACGACAAATGCTCAGCGCGGCTTAGTTATGTTCCCTGGACGCTTCCTAACATTTATGCTGAATCCCGGCTCTGCCACTTACTAGCTTCAGGGCTCGGGTAACTCAGGGTACCCCTGTCCACCAGTGGGCTCCCCTGTGAGACAGGGTGAAGGAGGCCCAGCTACGCTGCGGGGCTGTTATGAAGTCCACATAGGAGAGGGGATGGAAATACGTGGGCTCAGCAAGCACTCAGGGGTTCGTGCCTCAGTTTCATCCTTCTGCAGGTGGTCAGCGCTCACTGCAGCACCCCCGCCCCCCACGAAGGCAAAGTGCCATAGAGCGCAGGACCCCAGGTGTCCGGTCCATGCGCACAGATGATGAGCTGGGTCACAGGGAAGGCGCATCTCACCATGAAGGGATGACAATAGGAAGACTGGGGGCAGACCTTTGGCCGTGCTGGTCCATGAGATGTACCTCAAAGACAGAATCCTCTGGTTGAGTACTTATGGGAAACGCCAGCTGCTACCTCCCCCACTCAGGGATTCCTAACGCACCCAGTGCACCCGTTGTCCCAAAACTAAGAAAATGGTTTAATTTGGTGTTTACCCGGTGTTTCCCATACTTCTTAAATCACAGAACTTTTCCGGGGGTGGGTGAGAGGGGGCATGAAAAAGTTATCATGTTAGATGCTCAGTTAATGCAAAGACTCAGAACTGTTACCACCCTCAAGACTTAAGGGCCGGAAGTGGCCACTGTCCCTGACTTCCCCAGACGCCATCCGGAAAGGACCAAAGCTGGCACCGAGTCTTCCACAATCAGATGGCACAGAACTGGAAGGTGTGGGTACAACTCTTCTCAGACGTCTCCCTGGACTTCTGGCTTTGACCTGGGCGAGCCAGTTACAGAACCAGCCACAGCTAAGCCCTGTGCTCCTTAAACCTGGAGGTTAAGTGACGGGCACAGACAGGGGAAGGAGGCATCTCTGGGCTGAGTCCAAAGAAGTTGGAGCCTTGGGCATCCCAACTGTCCACCAACCATCACCCTTACTTCGCTGCCGCTACAACAGGAAGGAGAGGGAAAGGGGTGGGGAGGGAAAATCAAGACAAGAAGGATGCTGAGAGAGTGAGGACTGGGGAAGTGAGAGTGACCAGCAAGGAGTGAGGAGAGGGGACCAGAGAAGACAGAACTGGGAGAATTAGCATTTCACCCCATTTCACAGCCTCAAAGTACCAGGTACCCAGGATGCTGAGGGACCACCTTGCCAACACCAAGCTATCCCTCCTGCTTGGTTTCCCAGGCAGATGGGAGGTTCCAGCTGTCACTGATGGAGCCCAAGGGGGAATGGATGGATGATCCCATTTCTTCAGGACGGTCAGTAGCAGATGCCCTGAGTTCCTGCTCCCGCTGCAATCCTCACCATCCAGCCGAAAGCCTGGGCCCACGCTTGTAAATCACACTGCTGCCTCCCCCCGACCGGAGCAGGGGACCACGAGAGCTCCCTGAACAAAAACACCTCACTGCCCACCCTGCCCTGGAGAGAAGGACCAGAATTCCCTCACAAAGTTTCAGACCTTTGGGTTAAGAAAGCACTTCTTTCAGACATGCAGATATCACAGACCCCATGGAGTGAGAACCTGGAACCGAGCAGCCTAAGACTGATGGGAAAACAGGATCAGGAGAGCTCCATTTCTTACAGGGCCCTAAGAAAGTGCTTATGAAATCTGTCCGTTCACCTGCCTACACACACGCTGCATGTTAAGAAGATCGGCAGCGACATTCTACACATTTCAACTGCAATAATGAGGGCTGCGGAGAGCGCTGCGATTCATCATCCCCTGCTCGCAGGAACTGTCCCTGCTCTCCCTCCTCACGGTGTCCGTAAGATGCTGACACTGTGATTCTGCATTGTAGGAGGTAACATGTATAGGTATGCATGTGTGTGAACACAGGTATACACGTGTCTGAGTATGTGTGCACATCATACATATGCATGTGCGATTACAAATATACATGTGTGTGTACATCATATATATGTATGTGTGAACACAGATATGCATGTGTGGTGTCTGTGTGTACATCTATGTTTCCTGGATGTGTGCATACAGGTGTATAGGAATCTGAAAGAGGGGAAGAGGTGATTAAAGCCAACCTTTTCAGCTTCCAGTTCTTCCAACCTGAAGAGACACTGAAGCGCCCATATCTGCTCAGAGCTGGACTAATCTCTCCTCCAAAACAGAAAACGGACACAGCCCTCGGTGACAGGGCAGACACCGCCACAGCAGGAGCACATGGGTGCAGAGCTAAAGCAACTTTACCTTCAAACGTGCACGAAGGTCAAATGCACTGAGGACGTGCTGTGGGCCAGACACTAGACAAGGTGCTACGTCAGCCACTCCCCCAGGTACCCTCTCCAAACAACGCCCCGGGAGCTCCCTTTTCCTCCCCACACAGAGGAAGTGAGGTGTAGAGAGGAAACTGCACAGCCTGTGCCCAGGAGATCCTTACAACAAACCTGCCCCAACGGCTCTGTTTGCTCAACAAGCTCCACCTGGCCTCTCTCTGCAGGGAGCTGGGAGGGACACGTGGGTGTGAGACAGGAGCCCCCGCCAGAGGCCACTGGAGCCCTAACTAAAATCCAGGTGAATCAAGTCCTTACAAATGTCTCTATCACAGCACACTCCCTGTGGCTTTGTGCGCTTGGCCATAGTACATTCCTCCGTTTTCTCCCCTATGACATGGGCCAATGGTAATATCTACTCCTTTTGGGCTATTGTGAGAACTAAATAAATCAAAAAGGTAATGTGCTTAGAACAGTGCTGGGCACATGGCATCACACAGGTTTAGCTGCATTGCATTATTCCCTCTTCTTACTACTATTAGAAGAACCACACACATCAAAGCAGTGTATACACACACACACACACACACACACACACACACACACACACACTTTTTTCTCTTCTTTTACATAAAAACCAGTGACGGAGTCACTTTTTCCAGTGAATGAGAGAGGGAGGGGGGTGGCGGAGGACGTGGCCAAGGAGCCCCTCAATGCGGCCTCCTGTACTTCCTGTCTTCGGCTCTCCTTTATACGTAGGTTCGCCAAATTGATGCTTAACAGCTTAATACTGGGTTCATGCTAATCTCACGCACCCTGTCTGAGCTTCAAAAGAACAAATTGCTCTGACGGTTAATGAAATGGATCCAGCTGCAAGCTCCCAAAAGATCAGAGCCAGAAAAAAAGTAGCTGATCTAAAAAGACAAATGCCTCCTCGGCACTCTTGTAAAGCCATTTGGGCTCACAGCGCCCGCTGCCAGAGCAGGGGAAGCCCACAGCCTCAGCCCGGCTGGCACGAGGCCCCCTGGACACTAGATGGCACTAGAACATCGACACAAAGGTGCCAGACACCTGGGCTTCTTCAGCCCTCCCCCACCCCACCCCACCGCTCCCCAGACCGGTCACTGAGGCCAGACCTGGGATCCACTAGTGGCAGCAGCAGTCAATGAAGGAATTCATCACAACGTGTTCCCACCTCTCTGGATAAAACACACTCAGGCTTTCTCTCCTGGATTTCAAAAGGCAATTCATCACAACCCTGTGACTGTACTTAGCACTACCGAACTGGACATTTAAAAACGGGTAAGATGGTTACGTTTTATGTGATGTATATTTCACCACAATGAAAAACAAAGGCAAACCATCCCTAATATAGGGACAGCATTTTCATTCATTAAAATGTAGTCAGGGCCCTAGCTGGTTTGGCTCAGTGGATGGAGCGTCGGCCTGTAGAATGAAGGATCCCAGGTTTGATTCCAGTCAAGGGCACATGCCTGGGTTGTGGGCTCGAGCCCCCAGTAGAGGGCGTGCAGGAGGCAACCAATCAATGATTCTCTCTCATCATTGATGTTTCTCTCTTTCTCTCCCTCTCCTTTCCTCTCCGAAATCAATATATATATATAAAATGCAGTGAGGTACCATCTCTGGCTTTGGGATAATGCCCTCCAGCCCCAACGAAACTAAAAAAGACAGCTCAGACCTCGGTACATGATGAAAATCTCACCTTTGGTAAATGCCGACTTTCCCATCCTGGAGAAGGCTCTGAAGCAGGTTATTTGCATATAGAGATCATGTGTATCTCTCTCTTTCAAAACATGGAAGTATGTACTCAAGGCAAAAAAAATGGAACACGCCTAAAACTGGACAGGAAAGTCTCCAAGGCTCCCCGCCCCTGCCACCCCGGCCCCCCCACCAGAGGCCCCGGCTCTCACTCTGTGATGCCTGCAGGCTGACTCGAGCCCACGGAGCCCCCTACTCGACAGTGCCTTTCACACCGGTGGCTCCTCGTGTTCAATCACTTAGCCCTTCAAGGGGCCCACCGGCCTTACAACACAGGTCCTCTGCGCTCGTAACTCTCGGAGTCCTTTCTTCCTTCCAACAGAAATTCAGAAGGAAATTAAAGTCGCAGACGTGCCACAGCACCGCAGGGATGCCGGAGTTCCCAGAGATGCAAAACCAAAGGGCAGCTGGACCACCCAGCTTCCAGTATTGGCTGTGGTAACAAGCTGCCACTGGAAAACCCCAGTGAGGCTGACAGCCCCAGCGGCTGACCCGACCCGGGCACCAGATGGCCTTGCCCCAGAGCCACAGCCAACAGCCCGCTGGCTTCTTCTGGGGACCAGCCTCCTGCTCCTGACCACTCCAAGGCCCGGCTTCCCTCTCCTCTCTGACAGCGGGAGGGGCTGAGGTGAGCTGGCAGGGGTCTCGGCCATGACCTCCTCTCCTGAATAGGGGAGCTGAGCATTCTGGGGGGGATGAGCCATTACACTAGGGTAAAGGAACCCTGCTCTCAGTGGATGGAAAGAACCGGGCACAGGAGGGGAGACAGTGAAGATGCCAAGGAGAACAGACCCATGTCCAGGAACCAAGTGGTGATGCTGAGCCACTTGAGAGCCAGCAGAGGCGTGGGAGGAGCAGGCCGCAGGGGCCACCAGGAGGGAGGAGAGAGGGCAGGAGGGAGGGGGTTGGGGGGATGCTAGAGCTTCCTAAGTCTCGGAGACCAGAGGCGAAGATGAGGGCTGAAAACAGGAATAGTGATAATACCTACCTTATACGGTTGTTGCACGTATTAGAGGAGATGCTTACACATGTAAAAAACACCTAAGCTAGTCACAGGCACCGAATAAGAGCTGGTTCTGTGTTATCTGGTGGACTCCGCCTTCCCAAACTCCAAGTTTTCCCTATGTAGCAAACAGGTTTCCTGTTTTCGTGCAGGACTAGGAAGAGCCAAGAGAAGGAATGAGGTGAAATTAATTTGGAGTCAATACTGCTTGCAGCCATTACGGTGACAGGCACCAGATAAACACATAAGTAGAAGCGAAGGCTGCTCCCTCTGCCAGCTGTTGCCATCAGCCACTTTAGACAATTATGCAGGCAGACGCATAACCTTTACATAATTAAGCATCCCCTGACATTTTATTTGCGGCTCTTCGTTTCACCCCCTCCCCCTTCTATTCCGTCTGCTTTCAACTGTGAAGGTCCAGCTGCCTGCCGCTTCACTCGGATGAGCTGACTTACGGTAATTTTGAGTTAAGCTTTATTTTACAGTCTCTGTAAATAATGAGTCAGAGACAGACTCAATAAAAGGCAGCGCTGGCTGGAGCCAGAGCTTGGCTGTAGGACCACAGGCAGGCCTTCAGGGGTTTGGGTGGCTGGCACGGAAGATCAAGGGCTGGGAGGAGGCGCTGTGCCACGGCAGGGTAAGTCTCCCGGAAAATGAAACGTTTGCCAGGCCGAGGGTAGCCATTGTGGCTAGAGCCTACTTCCCATCCAAACTCAGTGTGAAATACAAGGCTGTTTCTGTCCTTCACCTTTCCTGCACCCATGCCCTTGGCCATGCAACCCAGCACTCACTCTCACAGGAGGTGGACTATATTCCCTCCCGCTGACCTGGGGCTTGACCGTGTGGCTTCCTCCAACCAACAGGACCTTAGCATGGTCCTGGGTAGGGGCTTAAGATATGCGTGTGCAGCTGGGCATGGGCTTTTGCACGGCTGACACTGCCATGAGAAAAAACACATGCCCTGAGTAGCCCATTTCTTCCAGAAAAAAGAGAGAGAAAGAGAGAGAGAGAGAGAGAGAGAGAGAGAGAGAGAAACAGGTGGAACCAACCTGAATCCAATTTGCAGAATGGAGCCAGGCCCGACCTAGAAGGGCAGGACCCTACTGAACGAGACTGGATACTCTTCTCATGTTGCCCGTATCGCATGACATTAAAAATATTCACTGGTGGCTTCCTCGTCTGACAGTATCTGCCTGAGGATTTCTACCAGGAAGTGGAGCGAGCACAGAAAAGTAAGCAAGCCATGTGGGAAGGGTGTGCTCTCCTGTGTGCCTCCTTCACTGTCTCTAAGCTCCTCAAGGCCTCGGGCAGGGTCTTATCCCTCTTGGTCACCCACACCTAAGACAGCGCCTGCTTAATAATAATAATAATAATAATAATAACAACAACAACAACAACAACAGCAATAACCACAGCGTCAATGAATAAACAGCTACTATCTACTGAGTGCTTCCTAGGTGCCAAGCCCTGCACTGAGCTCTTTCCCAACACTATCTCATTTGCTCGCCCCAACCATGATATGGGTCTTGTCCCCATTCTTCAGAGGAGAAAACTGAGTCTTGGAGAGGTTGCTTCGTCAGTTCTTGACCCTTGCGTGTACAGAGCGAACTTTCCATTCCTCCTACACAGAGGCTCCACTTCCTCCAGCACAGCTCCCTCTTGGACGGCGTCTCTGAGCTGTTCATCGAGATGCCCTCGCCTGCTCTCTGAGGCACATGGAACAGCACTTACTGGTCCTTTTCTGATTGTTCACTTGGTCGCCCAAACCAAACGGTAAGGTCCTAGGGGGAGGGATGGTGTCTTAAGAGCTTTGCCTGGGAGGTCACAAGAGTGTGGGTTCAAATTCTGGCTCTGCCATTTACTGGATGACTGTACGTCAGAGAAACAGAACCAATAGGAGGATGGATGGATGGATGGATGGATGGATATTTAAGATGAGGAATTGGCTGGGGCAATTATGGAGGCTGACAAGTTCCATGATCTGCCCTCTGCAGGCTGGAGGCCCATGGAAGCTGGTGGTTCCAGTCCAAACTCAAATGCCTCAGAACCAAGGGAGCCGCTGGAGGCCCAGGGAAGCTGGTGGTTCCAGTCCAAACCCAAATGCCTCAGAACCAAGGGAGCCGATGTAAGACTCCCGTGTGTCAGGCTCAGTCTGTCCAAAGGCTCAAGGACCAGGAGCAACAATGTGCCCAAGTCCAAGGCCAGGAGAAGGATGTTCCAGCTCCAGGGGGGAGAGAGAGAGAGAGAGAGAGGGAGAGAATTTGACCCCCTTCCTTGTTTCAGTGGGTTGGGGAAGGCTGTCTGCTTTACTCAGTCTTCTCACTGCGCTAATCTCTTCTGGAACACCCTCACAGACACACCCAGAAATGTTTTACCAGCTCCCTGCTCATTCCTTAGCCCAGCCATGGGGACACATAAAATCAACCATCACAATGAACCAAGCCCTATAATCTCCTTACCCTCACTTCCCTCCCCTGTAAAATAGGAACCATAATAAAAGGAGAAACTTCCTCAACTGATTCCGTAAGAGAAAAATGCTAATGACGGGCGCCTGGCATTCCGTGAGGACGCAATTCTATTAAGGACTGTTGCAGGTGGTGGGAGCTGCATTTGCAAGGATGATGGCCTCATAGCTTTGTCCAGGCTCTCACACTGGCACAGCCTCACCCCTCCCAGCTGGAAGGCGGCCTTCTGGCTTAAATACCATGAGAAAAGCAAAAGGGATAAAAATTCCTAGCATCTATCACCTCAGATAGACCATCAAGCTTTCATCGCTTACAAAACCCTGCTCGGCCTGCCTGAGATACCGCTGCTCCTGCCTTCCATGACAAGCAGTATTTGCCCGAACGGTAATAACTTTGATACACTATTGCACCATCTTCTCAGAGCCATCGGCATCTTGCTGGATCCAAGGTGAGTGCCCGTGGGTCTGCCCTGCACCCACCTCTCCCAGCCGGCACCCTTCAAAGGATGGGGTTGGACGCTCTGGGTGTCTGTGCTTACCTGACGGCATTGCCATACTGTTCTTACACAGACCGGTCCGCGGGCTGCAGTGTAAGCTGTGATTCCTCATTTGTATTCCAGCCTGGACTCTGCACTCCAACACCCCATCACTCTTTCTCCTCCCCTTCGCTACCCTGTTACGGGGATCCTCTCCCCAGGGCGCCTTCTGGCTTCTGCCATCGCTCTCACTTAGGCAAACCCTACCTATGGATTTCGTTCCTCTAATTTTTCCCCCCATAAATCAATCCTCCTTCCTTGGCCACTGCTGTTCTGTCTGGATTATCCTTTAGTCATTTATTCATTTCATCCAGTTGTCTATCCCACACATGGCTACTGAGTGCCAACTACTTACTGGGTGCTGAGCACAGAACAGCGAGTGAGGAGAGGCAGGGAATTGTTAACATGCCCAAAGTGTGGACTGGTGCCTGGTACTGGGTGGTTGGGTTCAAATTCACCTGTCAGCTGAGTGACCCAGAGCAAATGAACTAACCTCTCGGGACCTCATTTTCTTCCTCCATAAAATGTGGATAATAGTTACTGCCTCCTGGGGTTCTCGCACGGTTTGAATGAAGGATGCGTATAAAGTGCTCAGAAAGTCCCTGGCACACGGTTAACACTCAATGACAGTTTCCACCTAATACAACTCCAGCTACGACGACCACTACCTGTGGAGGAAAATACATTATTATTCTGGCGAAGGAAATTGCCACTGGATTTATGAGGAGAGGTACACGGTGTTATGAAGTCATCCAATGAGGAAGGGAACGGAGCACTTTTTAAAAAACGTTCCCTATATCACCGCACAGCTGTGTCTTTTTTCCACATTTGTTTCTCGGCTCTTCCTGCAGGAACATAAATCCCTAGGAGGCAAGGACTGTCACACACTACCCGTGAATGTGTCCCCTGGTGAGAAATATGGCTGAAGGAGTCCAGGTAGTGAATTTATTAAAAACAAAGCAGACATGGTACCAAGACAACTCAGTGGGGGAAAGAATAACCCTTTCAACAAAAGGGAATGAGATAACGGGATGTCCACACGAAAGGGAAGGAAGTTGGACTATGAACTCACATCATCCATAAAAAGGAACTAAAAATTCACCACAGTCCTGGAGACAGGAGCCAAATCTATAAAACTCTTAGGAAAAAAAACCCCCAAAAACCCACAGGAGTAATCTTTGGTACCTTGGATTAGGCAATGATTAGATATGCTACCAAAAGCACAAATAACAAAAGAAAAAAGTAGATGAATTAGACTTCATCAACATGAAAAACTCGTGCTGCAAATGAATGTCAAGAAAGTGAAAAGAATATTCACAGAATGGGAGATAATGTTCGCAAATCCTATGTGATAAATGACTTGTTTGAAGAATATATAAAAAACCCTTACAACTCAATAATAAAAAGACAACCCAACTTTTAAAAAGTTGGCAAAGGATTTGAGTAAATATTTCTCTAAGTGAGATATACAAATGGCCAAGAAGGACATGAAAAGTAGTTCAACATCATTAGTCATTAGTCAAAACCACAATGTGATACCACTTCACACCGCTAGCATGGCTATAATAATGTAATAACAAAAACAAGTGTTAGTGAGGCTGTGCAGAAATCAGAACCCTGTGGGTGGTCATGTAAAATGGTGCAGCCACTTTGGGAAACGGTCTGGCAGTTCCTCAAAGAATTAAACACAGAGTTACTGGTAGTTACCATATGATCCAGCAATTCCGCTCCCAGGTATACACCCAACTTCTAGACATTTCATAGAAATAGAACCCTCTAGTATGGGCTCTTTTATGACTGGCTTGTTTTACGTAGCATAATGTTACCAGGGTTCATCTATGTTGTAGCAGTAATTCATTTTATTTCTGATGAAATAACATCTCCTCCCCATCACTCCAGCATTCTGAAACTCACCATCAGCATTTCCCAATGCCCTTCTCCCCTACATTTCTCAACCACCGCTGGTTAAGTATCCCTATAACTAGACATTCTTCAGCGTAACTCCTCGTCGCTGGCCTTTAATAACTCCTGTCTCCACAGAACCCTGATCACGCTCATTTGCATTTTCCAGATCTTTTCACAGAGGATATAAACATCTCACAGAATCATCTGTGAATTCTACTACCAGATTGAGAGCTGAAGGGTCGACCAAGCAGAGAACTGCCACCATCTAAGGCATTTCGCTAACGCTGACACTGCCCGTGAAGTGACAGAGCCCACGTGGGGCCACAGTCCCACGGATACGGCTGCAGCTGTGGCCATCACACACACTGTCAGATTGAGTGGGAGCCAGAGACTCCAGCAGCGGGTCAGCTCCTGCTCAGCTGGAGAGCCACAGGCTTCAGGTCCCCTCTAGCTGAGTGGTTCTAAACATCCACAGTAGGTTCTGATTCAAATCACTTTTTAAAAATATATATTTTTATTAATTTCAGAGAGAAAGGGAAAGGGAGAGAGAGAGAGATAGAAACATCAATGATGAGAGAGAATCACTGATTGGCTGCCTCTTGCGTGCCCCCTACTGGGGATTGAGCCTGCAACCCGGGCATGTGCCCTTGACCGGAATCAAACCTGGGGCCCCTTAGTCTACAGGCCAATGCTCTATCCACTGAGCCAAACTGGCTAGGGCTAATTCAAATTACTTTTAATGAAAAACAGTAAGGAACAATGATGGAAACAAAAAAAGAGACAATAAAAGAACCAAGATCACTTCAGAAATCCAGTAAATTAGTAGAGTTCCTTCTAGTTTCTGCGTCACGGTTCAGTTCATATCCCCGTTTTAAATATAGCCTGCATTAAATATAACGTGAAGCCATATTTTAACACCCTATTTTGCAATTCTAATAGAAAACACGCCATAAATTAGTCTGAGGCGAGGCGTCTCTTGCAAATGCCTCCGAATGTGAGCGTCTAGAATGGGTGAGCAGAGACAACACAAACCCCTTTCCTCCTTTTTCTCCCAGGTCCCACCTCACAACGTCGCTTCTAAAAGTCCCACAGTCAAAAGGCAAGGCTTTGTTCCGCCTGAGAAATAATCAAAGTCATTTCCTCCGAACGAATCAAGACGGACATCTGGCTTTTAAACTGTGCCGATCCTCAGGAACGGGGAGAGCCACACGCTCTCATTCAGCGATGCACCCCCGATGTCTAGCACTTAATACTCTTTGCTGAGTGAACAGAGGGGGATATGAGACTCACCCTGCTCCTGACCGATAGGCAGTTTCTGTAAGGTCACTCGTGGGAAAGTCACTGACATCTGAGCACCCCCCACCTTGCCTGAACTCCACCCCCACCCATCCCTGAAGACCCACCCTCTGGAACGTTCCACAGCTATTCCCACTGTTTTTTCAGGCCAGGAATAACTACCATCCTGATCAAACTCCAAAATTAAGGTAAGAGCTGGGCTCTCAAAGGCTCACAACAGGTTCACAAGCAATGAGGAAGAAACAAAGATGGGAAGAGCCTCTTCAAGCAGACACTGAGGGGCCGCAAGGGGCCGCCCCTGCTGGGGAGGTGCCTCGGTTTCCCCTGCTGCCACGGCAGAGCGTTCCAGCTCAGACCGGTTTTGTTTGGGAGCCCGGCCAATCAACGCACACGCAGAGCTTCTCTCCCCGGCTGCGTGACTCAGTGCCACCCAGTAAACGTCTGTGGCTTGTCACCCCCCCAGCAGCCACCCATTCCCCCTTTCTGCCTTTCAGATGCAAGGCTCGATGCAGCTTTTTTCAAGTTCATAGTGCTGGTCACAGGGTGCCAGGGTCCTCCTGGTCCTCCCCTCCAGCTGAGAAATTAGCTACCAGAGAGGAGCGCTCCTGGGAATTCTCCGGACCTCATCTAGCACCTAGCAGTGTGCCCTGCCAAAGGAGACCTTCAGGAAACTGACCTACCGATGCCAACCAGAGCCACACACACTTCACAGAGGGCGCAAGACCTCCAGGGAGAGAACTCACAGAGGAGATTGTGGTCCGTGGCATTCCAGAGCCAAAGGGTGACCACTGATAACCTGCTGCATTTCCAGAGAGAAACAAGGAGGGAAAGAAAAATAGGGGCCTGTAGCATTGGGGGTGGGGGTGGGGGGTGGGAGGGAGGTTGGCAAGATATTTGCAACATCAGAGCACATGACCACTTTTCCCAGGCCACAGAGCTCCCAGGGAGCCAGACTGGGTCCAAAAAAAGAAGGGTCATTACTGGGTTGCATAACCCAAGAAAGATTTTTCAAGTCACTGCAGTCACGGGTGGGAGGGTGAGACTATCTGGCCCACAGTCATCCACCCTCCCCAACGATGCTGATCCTGGAGAAGTCACAGCATCTATGGTTCCCCAGCCCCTGCGTGGCGTCCCCAAGTCTCACTTAGATTTCCCCTGCCCACGGGAGAGCAGAGCTCAGTAAGACCACGGAGAACCAGCATTCTCTCTCACCCTGTGCCAGGACAGTCAGCCCCTGCTGTGAATCCCCTTCCAGGCTTGAGCACCTCACTTCTCCTCTGGCTCCACCTTCCAACTGAACAGGGCAGGGAGGGGAGGGGGCCTCCACAGCCGGCCTCACCCACCCTGGCAGCTCCATGTCCCTGCACTCCGCCCGCCCCCAACCCGTCGCTCTAGCCAGAAGGAATCTGTCTTTGAATATGCTACTTCCTCTGGCTCGATGCCCAGCCTCATGCTTGCTTATGGGTCCATTTTTGTTTATTCTTAAAGACTGGGCAGCGATTTCATTTCTCTGAAGCCTCTGCCATATTCCCCTAGGAAAACGTCATTCCTCGTTGCCCGCTCATGTCCTCCTGTCTCCCACGGCCTGCTGCTCGCTCTATCACAGCATTTATCAGACGTTGGGGTCATTATCTGCAGGGCAATATGTTCCTCCCTTGCAGACTGGGAGCCACTTTGGTCTGAGCTTGCGCTGTATCTCTTCCAGAACCTCGGTGGGGCCGGGCCATAGCAGGCACTGCGCACATAACTGGACTTTGAATGGATATGAAGAAGAGTCAAGAGAATAAACGAGTCGGGGGGGGAGTGTGGGGAGCTGAGGGCCACAGGCTGTCCACGGAATGGAAGGATAAAGGTCCCTACGTAATCACAGCACAGCAGTCTCGCGGCTAAGAACCTGCAGAGCAGGCAGACAGCAAGGCCCACAGTCGGTCCCGCTGCCCTGCAATATGGTCGGTCACCTCCGGAAGAGGCACACGCTGCCGGGTGTCCAGGCCGGACTCTACCACATGCCCGGGGGAGGGAGGGACAGATAAAGCTGGGGGCCAAGAGAGGGCAGAGAGGGGCGACGGGCACAAGGAATGGGGGAGATGAAAGAAAGAGCTCTGAGATTAGCATGATGACTACGAGATCGGGAAACAGTGACTGTCCTCAGGGGAGAATCCTGCCTTTTTTCGGATAAGGGGCATTTTAGAATTCCTCCAGTTCCTGTCGCAGTGGCTAATGGTAAGGAAGATCTCCAGATGCAAACACTCAGTTACTAAGAAGACAGACGCCCCACAGGTACAGGAAGGCAGCAATCAACCCTTCCCACCTCCTCCTGTGTCTTCTAAGTATGTCAGCATTTCGGCCTTTCCCAGCTCAGCCAGGCCTTCAAACGCTGGAGTTAAAGTGGAAAAAAGGCTTCCCATTCCTCCAGCCATCTCCTTCCAAGTAAAGCCAAACGAATTCTTTCGGGGTGAATTTTTCCCAGGGCCCCTCTTGACATCACATGGCGGCCACGCGTATTGGGATAAATACTGACCACCCAACAAATTCTAGGCTGTGACATTTTTGGTGGGATCACCTAAATCAGGGATGGGGAACATCCGGTTTGAGGGCCATATAAGGCAGAGAAATCATTTGGTCTGGCCCTACCAAGGCACGAGGAGTGAGTTAATTTAAATGTTTGACCAAATCTAGCAGGCTAATTTTTAAGTTGATAATTTTGTAGGGCCCACGAAATAAATATCCAACTGGCCCTTGCAGAAAAAAGCTTCCTAAATGCAGCTACTTTCAAATCTATTTATCTTGCCCATTCATACTGGAAAAACAAAAAATTAGCACTTTCCCCATCTGACTGCTCACCACTATTTCTCTAGAAATGAGTTTGGGCTGCTACTGGGTTGATCTTGCGAGAGGAAGCAAAGGTGTCTTCCGAAAGCATCCCTCCTTTACTCTCACCCCCTCGCCTGGGGGAGCCGGGCGCAGGGCAGAAGGCACACACAGCTGGCCAGTTGGACGGCAGCCCCTCAGTCCCCAGGATCAGCACCCTGTGCCACGCACGCTGCCGTGGCTATGCCGACCCCTCGCAACCCTCATCCAGTCTGTCACCGGATCTCGGTGATCCGAGCTTCAAATACTTCCTGAAGCCAAGGCCCTGTCCACCCCGTGGCTACCACCTCCAAGTGTTTCGTGGTGACTTCCCACTGCCCATAGGACCAAGTCCAAAATCCCGGCCCCCGTCCATCGGCCACTGCTGATCTCCCTGCTCCTCCCAGGTTACTCTTGCTGTCCACCCCAGGGGAGCCACGCTTCCCTTCTCCAAGTGCACGGAGCTGTCTCTCATTCTGGATCTCTCTCTCTCCCTCTCTCTCGCTCTCTCTCTCTCTCTCTCTCTCTCTCTCACACACACACACACACACACACACACACACTTCTGCAGAAGAAACAGCACACGCTGGCACTGTTAGCGTTTGGTGAGATGCCAAGCCCCACAGCCAGCTTTCCAGATGCTCCTGAAGCGTTATCACCAGAATGCAGCAGGCAAGATGAAGGCACTGTAACCCGCAGCCAAGACACGCAGGTCCCTCCCGGCACTGTGCCTCTGCAGGAGGGTGGACTCCCAGCGCTCCTCCCCTGTGGGCAGGCGGCATCGGTCTTTCCTCCTGAGAGGACAACCTGCGTACAAAGCGTGGGACCACACGCCAGCCTTCAAACCCACCGCCCTCACCGGCTCACGGGACCAAGGGCTGGGCCTGGTGTTCGGGCTCAATGCAGTGATGACCAGACGGCAGTATCGGGGCGATGGGGGGCCATGGGGGCCATGGAGAGCATCGCTCTGTACGCTGGGCAGCCCGAGTTCCCGTCCTGGCTTCACCACTCCTCACTGTGGACATGGCACAGCCGTGGACACCTCTCTCTTCCTCGGGTTCGTCATCTAGAAAACGGGCTCATTTTCTGTGAGAGGGTCCCTCTCACGGGGATTCTGTGAGGACTGAAGGACGACACCAGTAAAATGCATGGACGCTGCCTGGCATTCGGTCAGTGCTCAGTCCCAGCGGTCCCTCTAGCACCCTACCTGATCTCCTCCCAGAGGTGACGCCTCGCCATCACCTGGTCCCCACAGCGCTCTGGGACTAGGACCGTCAGACTGGGGCCCAGGTGAGAGGTGCTCAGTATATTAGTGATCTATCACCAATGCATAACACATCAACCCCACACTCAGAGGCTGAACTAAACCAAACATTTTTTATCTCCCAGTTTCTCTGGGTCAGAAATCCAGGAGCAGCTTAGCTCTGGCTCAAGGCCTCTTACGAGGCCCAGGTCAAGGTGTCTGCTGGGCCTTGGATCGCTGGATCCCAGAGGAGCAGCCACTTCCAAGCTCACCGTGTGGCTACTGGGAGGCTGCAGCTCTTTGCTGGCTATTGATCAGGTCCTATCCATGGGGCTGGTTAAAACATGGCAGCCCCATCCACGCAGGAGAGAGAAAGAGAGCGAGAGCGAGAGAGAGACTGAGAGAGAGAGAGAGAGAGAGAGTGCGCGCGCAAAAACAGATGCCAGACTTTGTAATCTAATCTTGGAACCAACACACCACCCCCTTTGATGCCATCGTCTTTGTTAAAAAGCAAGGCACAATTTGTACATCTGTGTTCACAGCAGCATTGCTTACAATAGCCAAAAGGTGGAAGCAACTCGAGGGCTCATCAACGGATGAATGGGTAAGCAGAATGTGGTACAGGCGTACAATGGAGTATGGTGCAGCCTTAATTAAAAAAGAAGGAAGTTCTGACACCTGCTACAGCCCGGATGAACCTTGAAGGCATTACGCTAAGTAACAAATAAGCCAGTCAGCAAAAGACAAATACTGAGTGATTCCACTTATATGAGATAGCTAGAGTAGTCAAATTCACAGAGGCAGGATGGAGAATGGAGGAGGTCAGGGGCTGGGGGCAGGAGGAAGGACTGGGGCCTCTTTTAACTCCTAGAGTGCCGGGGAGTGCGATCGCGCTCCTCCTGTCTTTCGCCAAAAGTGCCGGGAGCGCTATCAAAGCTTCGAAATGGCGTCCAGTTCTAAGGCTGCTTTTATTAGTGATGATGATATTGCTAAATATGTCAATGTAGTAAAGGCTTCCTTAAGTTTTTGAATATGTAACTTCATTTACTTGCGATTCATAATTTTTTTCCTAAACTGCTGTACAATCAGCAAAAACGCCTTGGCAATTTTAGCACAGTTCCTAGGATATTGGTTGGCACTCAAAGGGTTAATGGGTACAGAGTTGCAGTTGTGGGAGAGGGAATGGATCTGGAGACTGGGGTACAACGATGTGACTATACTTTAACACAACCGAACTGTACACTCCAAAATGGTTAAGGTGGTAAATGCTATGTTATGTGTATTTTGCCACAATTGTTTTTTTAAAAAAGCAAGTCGCAGAGTCCAGGTCACATTCAAGGGATTAGAATTATACCAGGTGTGAGCCCAGGAGGTGGGAGTCATTCAAGCCCACCTGCCACATTCAGTCGCTTCCCCAACGCCGGAGAGAATCTAACTGTTCATTGGATCCAAGTCAACGTATTTAAGGCCACCTCAGTGCTGGCCACGCCCAGCAGGGACAGGGCAGCATCTGCTGGCCCCCGATGTGCCCTCCCAGGGAGAGTGGCCAGGCAGTAGGAGACCTGCTGTGGGAATTACCAGGTGAACAGGCTGTGCTCCCAATCAAGGAAGCCCAATTAAAACCCCATCCCACCACAGTGTTCGCTGGTCTGTACTACACCCCACACGGAATAGAAAGGTACGGTAATGACTGCACGTTCCCGGTCCCATCCCAGCCTGGTCCTGTCCCATCCCATCAATTCGAGACAGAGCTCGTCGTCGTCTGTTTCAAGGCCAAGGGTGAGGCAGGGACTTATGGGGATGAGTGGAGAGGGAGGTGAGGCGCGCGCGCGCGCACACACACACACACACACACACACACACACACACACACAAAGCTGGGGTCTCTAGCGCGAGACACCACTCCTCCAGACCCTCACCAAGCTGGAAGAAAAGTACTTCAAGACCTGCACTTCCCGTCGTGGGGCCAGCTTTCTCCACTGCATCCAGGTAGACAGCATAGAATACCATTTCCTCTGCCCACATGGATTGGAAGCAAAGATGCCTTGTGAAGGACTGGGAGCTGGCAGAGGCAGACAGGACATGTTTTGCCTAAAGGAGCTCGAGAACAGATGGTGCTTAGGAATTAGCACCGTGTCTAGGGCCTGGTAAGGCTCGATGAACGTTCACTACTATGACGGTGACGAGGGGTCCAATCTCCTGCGGTACAAGAGGAGCCCCGGTTCACTGGTGTTTCTTTGCTCAAGTCCCACATTAGCAGCCCGTTTGCATTTAGAGGCTACCTGACAGGAGGGAAGCATACCCTTCAAAACCAGAATCACACTCGGAGCAGGGGGACGTCACACCAGAAGAGGGATGAGAAACTGTCGACTGGCCCAGGGGACAGCGGCCCGATCCCCATCTCACACTCACTGTGCGGTATGCTCCCCTGAGGGAGGACAGCATCATCTACTCTATCTAAACAACAATAATAATCCTTATGATGAGTATTTTAATAAATTGTAGATCTTAAAACTCACATAACTTAAAATTACACAATGTAGTACTACACAGGAGGCAAATGAAACACAGCTTAATAGCATAACGCCTGACAAAGACATCTTTTCCAGTCTCCAGTCCTTATGGAACCCACTATGCGCAGGGCACTCAGCTACTAGGTAGGACCTGTGGGATTCCAGAGGCAAAAAAGGGCATGCTTCCTGTTCTCAGGGAGCTAAGGGTAGCGCCTTTCCCTGGCTCGGAGGCTGTCACACTGATGGTGACTGCAGCCGTCACCCCCGCCCTGATGGCACTTGTTTTCTGAGAGCTTGTGGGAACACAGCTCGCTTTCCAGGGGGGTATCATCTGCTTGTGGAAGGCACAAAGCTGAGACGCTAAGGGAGGCTGCTCCACATAAGGTATCTGACAACACCGGGCTCCGCACGCGTGTCCACCACTGATGTCTCCTACGCCTTGTGTTTATATGAAAGTACAGTGTATACAGAGAAAAGGGGGCTGGGCTTAGAAACACTAACTTCACCCAGCCCGCAGAGAGCGGTTCTTCTTAAGGGTAAGCCAACAATCTGCTTCAGAAAAATGCTGGGACAGGCCTATGGGGTGGGGGTGGGGGTGAGGCTAGGGGTGGGGGTGGGACGGGAGGGCAATTTCCCTAACTTCTCAGGTTTAGATCCGGGAGTCCTTTTGCTGAACATCTCAGGGCACCATTAGTGAGTCCAGTGAACACATAGGAAACCACCTAAGAAATAGCACAGAAATCCTCCTCAACCCCTCCTATCTATGCTAGTATGTCCTCGACTTTGTGACTGGTTCCCCCCATTTGCTATCTATCACTGCGGATGGCACAGGCCAAAGGAGTCTTTACTGGCCTAAAGTTTGGTTTATAAAACTGACTTTGCGTAAAGGCTAGAAATACCCTGCCACTCCATCGAAGTTTAGAAATTCCTCGGCAAATGGCAAGATTAGAGACCCCTGGTGCACAACAAGGGCTTCAGGCTTCACTGTGTATTTAATCAGCGAAGGCTCTGGAAGCACAGACGGCTCCCGGGTGACTCCTCTGGTCTGGGGTGCAGCCTGAGCTCTGCATTCTGGAGGGTTCCACATGCTGCTTCTCAGAGACCACACTTTGAGAACCCCTGGTGAAGTGAAGACCCGAGGCCAATCAGAGGCTAACGCTAGCCAAGAATAAGCTCCCACAGCTGCTTTCTGCACATGTTTTGGCCGAGGCTCTGTTGATGAACATTTTGTCTGTCCTTGTCTCTGGACCTCGAGCGTACAGATTCGGATGGATCACCATCCCTGGTTTGTGACCCACTGTCACCAGTGGTCTATGAATGACCCACTTATTCATTTTTAATAACAGAACAAGCACCAACTAAAACAAAAGCCAGGCCCTTGAAAAGAACCTTCATCTGAACCCATCCATCCCACCTCCTGACAGGAGTTGGCCAGTTATGTCTTTCCCTTGCCTTGCTTTTTGCAGTTTTATTACGTCTAGAAACTGTGGTACATTTATACAGTGGAATACTGAGCAACAGTCAAGAAAATGAACTCTACCAACAAACAATAATATGGGTGAATCACAGCAATATAATATTAAGTAAGAAAAAAAAAGGCAAAGCTTGCATTCAGGTGGTACTAGTTTGTACCTGAAATATATACTTTTTAGGTTGCCTTAAAGTGGACGTACATTCTTAAATCTTTGTATTTTGGCCTCACCACTGAAGAAAATACATGTTTACAGGAAAACGGTCAATGAGTAAAGAAAGCTACCCAGTCAGTTTTCACAGAGAGGATAAGACCCTGCTGTGCCCTCCGGGGTTCCCTAAAACGCTCATCTTTCCACCCTCAAACGCACCCCCTGGCTTCCAGAAAACAGCTCTGAGGCGGAGAGCCCTGAGAAGAGCAGGCAATCCACACACGAGGAAGCAAAGAGTAAACAAGCACATGGGGAACGTCAGCTTTGCTCATGATCAGAGAAACGCAAATGCAAGCATTTGGGAGGCCATCATTTTGTGCCCACTAAATTAGCAAAAATGGAGAAAACAGAACCGCAGTGAACGCCGGGGGTATCCCAGTGAAACTGACGTGTGCAGACAATGCGAGCAGCCGGGTGAAGCAAAAAAATTACTCCCAACAGCTATACGGCGAGGCGGAGCCACGCACCACGCACACGGCCCACCCAGACTCATCCCGCAGGAGAAACTCAATGGTAAGAACAGCCTCGAGGGCCCCCAACGATGCAGCGACTCAGAAAACCACAGCAGAGGCCCCACAGTGTGTCACGGAGCTGGGGCAAACTTCACTTTTGAGAAAATGTGCATATGCTATTTAACACGAGAAAAACAAAGGGGATGGTGCTTCTCATTAGCACCACGTGTGCAAGGGCTGCGGGGTCAAGTGCAAGCATGAACATGGTGCGCGCGTGTGGAGGCGGGCACGGGTGTCGTGTCCTCCCTCCTAGGGTGACCGTGGGGTGGGGCTGTGATCTGCGATCGCAGGTTAACGCCGGGCGCCTCCTACCTTGCGAGCTCTCGCAGCTTTCCTCGTCGCTGTTGTCCTGGCAGTTGTTCTGCCCGTCGCAGATGAAGCTCTTGTCGATGCAGAGCCCGTTCTTACAGTGGTAGCGGGCGGTGGAGCAAAGCAGAGGGTTTGCTGCTGTGAAGGGAAGAGAGAGCCGATCACCAGGGAGCCAGCCCGTCCCATGGACACCCCCCGAAACTCCAGCCAGCAGGGTGTCCTGCTCAGGAGGCAGTGAGCTCACCTCCAAAGACGGCCGACTCGATCAGAGCCCGTCCTGGGAGCCCGGACAGACAGTGACCTGGGCAGGACAGGACTCCCTCCGCCCCGTTCCAAAAGCAACTTCACCCGAGCCACCAGGCTAGTGCCCTGTAACCATGCCAACACGAGGCTGGTGCCCTGTAACTATGCCAACACAGCCAAAGGGCACTGCCTGGCCCCCGGGTCAACCTCTAGGCTAGTGGTTCTCAACCTTGGCTGCACATTAGAATCACCTAATGTAGAAAATCAGTATTTCTACAGCACGATTTGCCTCATTCCTTGTAGGGCAATTCCCACAAGGCTCTTCGGAGCTCTATTTTTAATCAACGAAGCAGCAAAGTAGAAACTCCTCCGATCCCAGCCCTGACAGTTATGAGCTGTGCAATCTCGGGCAAATTACATCCCGTCTCAAGCCTCGGTGCCTCAATCTGTGGGCAGGACCGGCCACCTGACTTTCAGGGCTCAGTGCAAGCTGGAAGACGTAGGCCAACTGTTGAAGCAAGTGCACGGCGTAAAAGCCAGCGTGGTGCCCTTCCTTCTAAGGCAAGCACAGGCCCTGACTTCTAAGGCAAGCACAGGCCCAGGAAGCTGGCCCGGCTGCTGACGGCACTAATGGGAGCATCACCTGAGATGACAGGTGAGGAAGCGTGCAGTCTGACACCTGGCACAGCACAGGGAACAGTCCCCTAGGGCTGCCTGTGCCGGCTGCCCGGAGGGTGGCACTCTATGAAGGAGCGAATTGGTGACGATGAAGCGGCTCATCCTGGAACTGGGGGATGCCCTGAGCCCACACCTGGATGACACGTGTGGGAAGAGCACCAGAGCGGGAGGCCGGGCCCAGGCAGGAGAGTGCTATGGGGTCAGGCGCAAGGAGCTCGGGGTCTCTCGGGGGTCGGGGGACAACTGCAAGATGGCAGCTGTCATCAGTCTTCCCGCGCCTCACTGAGCCACCGGTAAGACAGGCCGAGATCATGGCTGCAGGGACTGTGAATTTCACAGGGTCCATACACCGGAAAGGCCGCAGGGTTACTCTTCATTCAACTCGGAAAGTTTGAACTGAAAGGTCAGAGGACGGGGAGGGGCAGGGGAAGCCAGTGCTCTCAGTTCTGAAGAGGACGGGCCAGTGCAAAGTCCAACAAAAATAATCTGGCCTGGAAATGGGAGTTTTAAGTCTAAATCGCTGTGGGCCACAGAATGGTTCAACGTGATCGGGCTGAAACCAGGGTGTCTGACTTCAGCCAAAACCGAAACGGGGAAACCCAAAACCTCAAGTCACATTCGGTTTCTGTCCAAGGCAGCCCGCCAAACCCTCCGTGCCCCACCACGGTGGCCTTCAGCTTCCCTGGGACCTTGCGGGTCACGTCTACACAGCCACAGCCCAGGGAACAATCTCCTCCTCGCTCTAATGAACAGCCTCGGGAGGGCACTGAAATTGCTCCAAGACCGGCTGGTTGCAAGCCTCTGCAACTATCCTGGTGGGGAAGGCTGTTTTCAATCAACCTCACTGACACTTTTGGGAACCACTTCCTTTTCTTCACCCTCGGACTCTCACAAAGTAGACGGTGCAAACCTTCCCAAGAAAAAGAGGTCGTGTGTGTGTGCATATGCACATGCTACATACATGTGTACATATGTGTGCATGTGTATATAAAGATGGCTCATATCTTCAAGATGAATTAAGGCTGACTAGACCTTAAGACACAGCTCTGGTAAGGAATCCAGACTGAAGACCCAGTCACTGGGGGGTATTTACACATATAACCGAAAGGATCGGCAGCCAGGACACATAAAGAACTCTCGTCACTCCAGAGGAAAAAGGCAACTCAGTAGGGAAATGTCGGGGGATATCATGAGCAGGCAACTCCCACAACGGCAAATGGTCAACAACCTAAAAGAACGCTGACCTGTAATGAAGGCCCACGTTAACCGCATCAACGTGCCCAGCTTAAGGTATGAGAACTCCAGGCTGCCGGCAGGATGTGCAGGGAGAGGAAGTCTCACAGAAGGCAGGTGGGAGTGCAAATTGGTGGGTCTGCCTTGGAGGCCAATTTTGTGATATTCAGTCAAATTTAAGGTGCATCCAGCTATACTCTATAGAGAATTTTGAGCAAAAAAAAGTGCTACTGAGCACTATTTATAAAATATTAAAAAAATTGAAAATGGCACAAATGTCACCCATAGAATAGCTACAATGTGCGATATTGCTACATCAGAATTCTACCGGCAGGGCTGGGCTCACTTTTTCTGTAAAGGGCCAGATAGCAAATATTTTAGACTTCACTAACCCTCTGGTCTTTGTCTTAACTACTCAACTTTCCCATTGTAGTGCAAAGCAGCTACAGAAGATTCATAAACAAAGAGCATGGCTGGGCTCCAATAAAACTTTATTTACAAAAACAGGCAGTAGGCCAAATTTGGTCCAGGGGCCATTGTTTGCCAACCCCTGCTCAACACTAGTGAAAAATGAATGAATTAGAGACAAGAAGCATGAATTTCATAAACGTAATAGTGAGGAAGAAGAGCAAGTTATGGATGAATATGTACAATGTTGTACCACCTGCGTGAAGTGACCCATGCTACTTATGCGTGAAGAATGCTACTTACGATCAATGGATACAAAAATATGTACTGAAAGAATAAAAACCTGCACTGGAAGAAACAAGCTAAATTCAGGACGGCGGGTGCCCCAGGAGAGAAGGGTAGGATCTGAGAGGGAAATACTGCAGGCTTGTAATGATACTGGATAGCATCTTATTATTCTAAACGCTAAGGCAAAAAAAGCAATATGGTAATATGATTTTTAATTGAGATATAATTGACAAAGAACATTATATTAGTTACAGGTGTACAAGAGAATGATTTGATATTTGTATATACTGCAAACAGATCAACTCAATAAGTCTAATTAACATCCATCACCATCCATAATTAAATTTTTGTGTCAATGTTACAAGTTTTTTGTTTTTGTTTTTTTGTGATGAGGCCTTTTAAAATCCACATACTCCTGGCAACTTTCAAATATACAATCCAGTATGATGAACTACAGTTAATATAGTTGTAATGTTATCATAATGTAATGTTGTATGAATAATAAGATATAGTGTTATTAACTATAGTTAATGCAGTTACGATAATAGAATAGCAACTATAGGTCATATCATTATTAATGCAGGGTACTGGGAACCCAGAAATCCACTTAATTTTCCTTTTCCTTTTCACTACGTTTGAAAGTCTTCACTGAGAAGTTTTATGAGTCTAGTCTGGCAGACATGTTTTGGTGATCACTCCCTTTCCTTTTTTCTTCCCTTCCCCCCACATAATTCTCTTGGGCTCACAAACACCTGCTTTTGGTATCTTTCTCAGGAGTTGCCCAGTTGCCCAGTTTATACGCTTGTAAACCACCACACCTGGACTCCTCCTTGCCAAGGGCTCCTTATAAAACACCGCCCCCCAATGCAGGCAGAGAAGCAGGCGAGGGTGCTGGGGGAACGCTCCCCCAACCCGCAGAAAGCCCGGAAAAGGGCCTCGGAACCATCGGAACACACATGGTCCATGCCCTCCTGGGAGCTCCGGGGAAGGGCCCTGGGGCCTCCCCTCCTTCAGGGACTGCTGATTCTCTGTATGCGAATTCAAATGAGGTTTGTGTTCAGGTTCCCTGGGACACAGCAAATTAGAAGGGAAACTAGAAAAGCTATAAAAAAAAAAACCCACCTTAAGCATGCCACAAACAGAGCAGCCTAAGATAGTTTCGAAGAGACCAGAACGTTCTAAAAGGAGCCAAAGGCAACCCTGGATTACAGCCCAGTCTAAAAACGAACGCCCCTAAAAACAGCCCCACGCTTTCACCAGCTAAACACGGATGCAACACATCTCAGAGAAATAAATCCCTTTTAGCACTGGTCCTCCAGGCATACATGGTCAGTTACTGGGCAGACTCACGACCGGGGCGGCCCATCTCCCCGACGCCCCGAGATGGCGCAAGTTCCACGACCCTCCTTCCTGGGCCTCTGCAGCTATTGACCAGACTTCGCCCAGTTTCAGGGCCCCGTGCATGCGTGGGCCTGCAGTGGCCAACGCTGCAGGATCCAGGCTCAGGGCGGGCAGGCGTCAAGGCCAGAGGGCCCTGTGGTCCCTTGGAACCTGAAATAGTAACGGCTCAACAGGCTGCTCATAAACTGGCCAGGAAGCGCTTTGAACTTTAGGATGTTTTGTCTTCGCAGCTTCTGTAATCTGAGTTTTCTTTGTCCTTGCTGAAGTGTACCCGCCACTGAAAAATGTATCGTTTTTCTCGGCTCACTAGGGAGAGGAACAATATGTTTTACAGTATTTATTTCAACGGGGATGAGGAAAACTGTCTGCAGAGTCAATTTCAAAAACTCAACTGCGGACTTACAAGCTCCTCTGTTATGACCACAACAAACGCAGGGACTGGGGATGGCTTCCCGGCCCATGAGCTCTGCAGAGAGAACTTGCCTCCCCGCAGGGGGCGGGCGGGCCTAGTTACGGTTGGCTCGGTGGTTAATTGGATTGGTGGCATTTAATTCAACCACATCTGAAGGGCCAAGGGCCCACTGCCATCGCCCAAAACCAACTGGCCAGCTTCAGGGCAGGAAATGAAGCAATCTGGCTCCAGTAGGACCCAGGGAATGTCGCCCTTAATCCACTTAAAGTCTGTGAAGTCGGTCCCTCTTCCACCTCAAAGGCTTCTTGACAACATGCATCAACGAGAGAGTTCTTGTCACCAGGCCTCATGCTTCCCATCTGCTCCCCATCCCACAGTGGTTACCCCTCACTTCCTCTACCTGCATCCCAGCCTCAGGGGGCTGTTGTCCTCCCTGGAAACCAGCAACTGGGGGAAATGGAGATGCCCCATTCATAAGCAAAAGATATTCAACAGACATCAATGCCAAGATAAGAGAGATGTTGAAATTATGCGATGAAGACTTTAAAGCAGCTATTTTACAAATACTCAAACAAGCAATCACAAACACTCTTGAAACAAATGGACCGCAGCAAGTCTCGGCAAAAAGCAGAAGCTAGAAAGAAGAACCAAGAGGAGATTTTAGAACAAAATGTAGTAACCAAAATAATGAAGAACCACACTATATGGGCTTGAAAGCAAAAATTAAACTTGACAAAAGATAGGAATTATCCAATCCAAACAATAAAAAGACAAAAGCACTGTTTTAAAAAATGAGCAGAACCTCAGGGGCCTGTGGGACAGTCACAAAAGGACTAAAGTTGTGTTGCCAGAATCCCACAAGAAAAGGAGAAAGAGTGCAGTACTTAAAAAAAAATATTTGAAGAAATAACAGCTAAAAATGTACTAAGTATGGAAAAAGACAAAAATCTTCCAATTCAAATAGAACCCTCAACAGATGAACTCGAAAGAAATCCACATACCCAGACACGCTATAATCTAACTGCTGGAACTAAAGAAAAAATATCTTCAAAGCAGCCGGAGAAAAAAATGATATATTCTCTATGGAGAAACTATCGGAATGACGGCAAACTTCTCACTGGAAACCGTAGACGCCAGAGGAAGTGGCACCACATTTTTAAAATGCTTAAAGAAAAGAAACGAACTGTCAACCCAGAATTCTATATGCAGTAAAAATATCCTCGAGGAATGACGGCGAAATAAAGACATTCTCGGATGAAGGAAAATGAAGAGAACCTGGTGCCAGCAGACCTGCTTTAAAAGAACTGCTGCGGGAAGTTCTCCAGACAGAAAGGAAATGATACCAGCAGGAGACTTGCAACATCAGGAATGAAGGAACAGCAACCAAAATAGTAACTATCTGGGTAACTATTCTTGCCCTGTTTTTTGCCTCTGGAGCACTTTAAAATGCATTTGAACGTTCAAAGCAAACATCAAAACACTGTCTTTGAGAGTTTTCAATGTAGATGCACTAAAGACAACTATAACATAAAGCAGCCATTTTCAACCGGTGTGCCGCAAGAATTTTTAAAACATGCAATCCCTGACAGTCTGTCAAGGGCACTGACCTTTTCCCCTTTACACTGTCAAACAGAAAACTGACAACAGCCAACACAACCATAGCCATCCGGTGTGAATGACTCAAAATTATACCTTTTTTTTTTTTTTTGGTCAGATTGGCAAAAGATATAATCTAGTTTTGGGAGTGCCGCAGAATTTTAGTAATTAGCTTGTGTGTGCCGTGAGATGAAAAAGGTTGAAAATCGCTGGCAGGTGGATCTATAGAATGATGGGTTCTCCACTCCACCGGAAGTGGTACCATATTGATTCGCAGCCGTCTGTGGGGAGATTGACTGCGGGTTTCAGTGGTTTCCAGCCTCATCCATTGATTGTAAAGCCCTGCATCAATTTTTCACCTCAAGGTTTCGCGGCCATTGGTGACCCCTTTCTTAATTAGCGGTTACAAAATTGAGAGACCCTCATTCACTCATTCGTCTATTATAGTTGTTATTCTTCAATTAAAAGAAAACTTCCCAAGTCAGGTATTTAATTACTCAGAAGTACAAATCATATGGGAAAGGGAGGGTAAGAGCTTGATTCTTTCCTTTTATTTACCAGTTTTCAAAAGAGTGAGTTAGAACCCATATTTTTAAATGGTAGATAAGCCAAAGGAAAATGCTGGCTTAATTTGGAATGGATATAATTGACTCACTTTGGTAATTAAAGACCAATATCCACATATTTAAATCACACGGGGTCTGTAACCACGGCAGGGAGTATGTAACATGGCAGTCATTTAGAATGTACCTTCTATAATGTGTCCCACTTGCTTTTCATTGCCGTTGGAGAACTCTCTAGTATAGACCTATGAACATATAGGATGTCCCCCTAAATGTATACCCACACTTTGAAACATAATAAAGGCAGTGTTTATTACAATACATTTCATTTTCAAAATTGAGCTCTCGGCTGTATACTTTTTTTGGGACACCCTGTAGATATAACATATCTAGAATTCTCCCAAGATCATAAGATCCCCATAGCAGGAAGCAGAGATCAAGCTCAGACACACGAAATGAACTATAACAGAAGCATGTCTTTTCCATGAAGATGGAGCTGAAATTGAAGGAGGAAGCCCCTGCCCTCCCAAAGCCGAAGCAAAGGCTTGGAAGGCAACGAAAGCAGTGCGGAAAGGCGTCCACAGCCACAAAAGAACCAACAAGATCCGCCCATCACCCAGCTTCTGATGGCCCAAGACACTGCGTCCAAATATCCTCAGAAGAGCACCCCCAGGAGCAACAAGCCTGCCCACTATGCCATCATCAACTTCCCCCTGACCACCGCGTCCACCATGAAGAAGAGAGAAGACAATCATACACTTGAGTTCCCTGTGGATGTCAAGGCCAATGAGCACCAGATCCAACAGGCTGTGAAGAAGCTCTATGACATTGAGGTGGCCAAGGTCAGCACCCTGATCAGGCCTGATGGAGAGAAGAGGCATATGTTCCACTGGCTCCCCACTAGGATGCGTTGCATGTTGCCAACAAAACCGGCATGATCTAAACTGAGTCCAGCTGGCTAATTCTAAATATAAAAATGTTTACAGTGTTAAAAAAAAAAAAAAAAGAATGTCCTTGGACATCCGAAGCCAAAGATGAAATCCTAGTAATTATGGTCTTCCCCTTAATCTCTCATAGTTTTAAGTCATTATACATTTTTTGGGGGGGGTTTCTTTCTGTTTTTAAAAATATATTTTTATTGATTTCAAAAAGGAAGGGAGATGACGAGAGAGAATCATCAATGATGAGAATCATTGATCAGCTGCCTCTTGCACACCCCCTGCTGGAGATTGAGCCCGCAACCCGGGTATGTGCCCTGACTAGGAATCGAACCCTGACCTCCTGATTCATGGGTTGATGCTCAACCACTGAGCAACACCAGCTGGGCTCACTCTATGTTTTTATAAGCCATTACCATGTGCCAGCCACTGCACTAAGCACTTTTCAGATATTATCTCATCTAATTCTCACAACAGCCCCAGGAGCAGGCTCTCAGCACTGCTTCTGGAGACAAGGAAACCCCTGTGCAAGGAGATCATGGAGCTTGCCCACCTCCTGCCTAATTAGGGCAAACACAGACCAGGCCAGACACACCAGCTCAACCCCACCTGCTCAGCCAGCAGCCTGTCAGTGGGAAGGTGGGTTTCGGCCACTGCACTAACCATTCAGTAATCGAGTGGCTGGGCTGTATTTCTGCCATCTGAAACCCAGAAGGTGAAATAAGGCAACAGGAGAAGGCACAGGAGAGTTATGAGCCCCCTCTGTCCCTGCTGGGAGGACAGAGCCATGACAGCTCCCTGGAAAGACATAAATAACACAGGAGACAGCCACCTCCTCTTCAGGGACTTAAAATAGAACCGACGGGATGAGGGAAAATCAATTTATCCAGTCGTTGAAGTCGCTGAAACTTACGTTTTGAAAAAATTGATAACAGGAGAGAATGGTCACAGGAAAGAGGACATCTCAATTAAACATATATGAGAAGACAGAGTGAGATGGAGGGGGCGGGGGAGAGAAAGGACCGGCATGAAATAGCCCAAATATTAATAGTGTTTCATTCGGGGCAGTTTCGTTTCCCTCTTTATACTTTCCTATATTTTGTAAATTCTTTTAATAATCTGAAGAAAAAATGTTACTAAAATATGCAGACACAGAAAATAAATGGGTAAATTTGTCCAGAGCCGATACAGCGACCAGGGCTCCAGTAGTCTAACACATGAGGGGAAAGCAAAGAAGAAACAGTGAGCAGCCACCGGCATGGCCAGCAGCAGGCACAAAGCAACCGGCTGGGAGAGATGGGGCAGTATGGGGCGGGGAAGGCACGATTGAAGGTCACTGAGGCCGCTGTGTGTGAAGTGGTTCTGGACACAGAGATGCTGCAAGGAAGGGGCTGCATGTATCCAGGCCGAGAGGAGTACGACGCTCAACACAGAGAGCGCTTAGAGGCAAGGTGGGGTAGAGAGAACAAGGGGAGGGGGGGGTCTGTGTCCATACTGAGGAATAGTATACAGCAGGTAAATGGAATCAGGGTGGTCACAAATAGAAAAACTCTAGCTTCCTATACTGTTTGAATGTTTTTCAAATATATAGCCTTCTAGTATGGATATAACTAATATAGAAACACATTTTTTCTTTTTTTAAAATATATTTTTATTGAATTCAGAAAGGAAAGGAGAGGGAGAGAGAGACAGAAACGTCAATGATGACAGAGAATCATTGATCGGCTGCCTCCTGCATGCCCCCCTACTGGGGATCGAGCTGGCAACCCAGGCATGTGCCCTTGGCTGGGAATCCAACCGTGACCTCCTGGTTCCTAGGTCAACGCTCAACCACGGAGTCACGCCGGACAGGCTAGAAACATCTTTTTTTTTAAAAGAATTCAAACTAAGAAGGAACGCAAGCGCACAGACCTGGGGTGTCGAGTGGGAGCGTCACTCAGAGGAGAGTCTCAATGAGCCTGGAACTGGCTCAGCCACCTGTGCGCTGCGTGACCCTGGAAGAGTTCGTTTCCCTCTCTGCACCTCAGATGCCTGACCTGTTCACAGGGATCACACACCTGCATTTGCACCGCTATTGTCAGCACTGAAAACAGAGTACACCAAGGCCCCGTGCACTCAGGAGAGTCCTTATGAATGGCAGCTGAGCACTGACACAAGCCGGAAGCGGTAAAGAACAGAGTCTGGGGCTCAGCAGAGAATGCCGGAGCCTGTGGTGGAGGAAGCCAGCGCTGAGAATGGCCAGCACGGAGGCGAGGGGCGGCTGGAGTGAACACGGGATCACTTACTGCAGTTCTCTTCATCGCTGCCGTCGGGACAGTCCTCGAACCCGTTACACCGGAAGCGGCCGATGATGCAGTGGATGCCGCTGGCACAGGGGAAGAAGGTCGGGCCGCATTTCGACTTGACCTTGGCTGCGGGAGGACACAGGACAAACAGCAAGACGTCAGGAGGTTACGCTTTCCGACACGACACACCCACCCCACTGACCCTGTGCATTTACCTGGAAGCCTCCAGAAGTTACTTCCACCACCATCCACCCCCGACAAACCACCCGATTGGAAGCCCACGGGCATCACCCTCTGGGAAGGGAGCGGCTGATCCCGCTGCTCCCCAAGTCCCAGGGAGCCGACAGCACCTGCACAGCAGGGCTCACTCAACACGTGCCGCCCAGGAAGCAATGGGTGAGTAGATGGATGATGGATGGAGCGTGTTCTCAAGGTGCTAATGAGCCATTCCAGATTCATCGCCTGGCTGTCACAGTAATTCCCTACATTCCCTGAGTGCTTCTGACACTAGACGGAGCGGCCAGCGCTCCACGGGGATCATCTCTTTTAATCCACCCAGCAGCCACTGATGGGGCGGTGTGAGGAAGGGGTTCACCTGCTTTTATTCTGAGAGTTTGAGAGAGGGTGTCTATGTGACCAGCTCCCAGTAAAAACCCTGGGCACCGAGTCTCTAACAAGCTTCCCCAATAGAAAACGTTACACACATTGTCACGACTTGTCACTGGGGGGTTACGTGCATCCTGCGTGATGCCCCTGGGAGAGGAAGCCCGGAAGTTTGAACTTGGCTTCCTCTGGCCCTCACTCCAATCACCTCTCTCCTGTGCTGTGACAATGAGAGGCTGAGTTCTATGACTCCACCCAGCACATCGCTGAACCGCGGGGCAGTCTCGGGGACCCAGGACAAAGATGGGTCTGGTTCTCATCCCCACATCCCAGGTGTGCTCGGAGAGGTGACGTGACTTGCCCAAGGTCACACAACTAGAAACCCTGGCCCTGGCGTGAGGGCCGGGCACTCAGACTCGGAAGCCACGCTCCCAGCCAGCTCCGTCGTGTTGCCCCCCTGCCAGAGGCTGTCACTTGTCGAAACAGAAGCCAGACACCTGCTCAAAGAAATTCTTCTCCCACTTCTGCTGCACAAACAGTTTTAAGAGAAGCTGCTGTGGCTTGGGCTTGACTGAGTGTCCCGCTAACCACACGGCCCTGTGGTGTAATGTGCTTTCCCGTTAACGGCGCTGGCTGCTCGGCCCGGCGATTGACGAGGTGTGAGGTGGGATCTATTACTGCATCCCAGGTAGCTGATCCCACCGAGCATCCCTCTCATCGCCTGTCTTAGAGGCAGGAGTCATGATCTTCAAAAAGGAAGGGCCGTTTCTTTGGAACAAACAGGCAATAAATTGCGTTCATGTTCCTGCCATCAGCTGCATGCCACCATTAGCAGCAGCTGATCCACAATCAAAAGGGTTTGCAGGCCTGGGACATGGCTCCGTGGTACCCTGGAACTGCTGTCAGTGCTGGTGTGCCCTTCTCAAAGCACAAACCTGGGACAGAGTTCAAACTGTGGCTCCACTTTTAATGGCCTGGGGCACGTTTCTAAATATCACCGAGCCTCCGTTTCCTCAATAAACTGCAGCGAACACCTACCTCACAGGGCTCTAGGAAGGAGTCAATGCGATCTATACTAATAAAAGGGTAATATGCTAATTGGACCGGACGTCTTCCGGACATCCTCTGGACAAAGCCACGGTGGCAGGGGGCCGAGGCAGAGGCAGTTAGGGGCCATCAGGCCGGCAGGAGAGAGCAGTTAGGGGCAATCAGGCCGGCTGAGGAGAGCAGTTAGGAGCGATCAGGCAGGCAGGCGAGCGGTTAGAAGCCAGCAGTCCCGGATTGTGAGAGGGATGTCTAACTGCCAGTTTAGACCCGATCTCTGTGGGATCAGACCTAAACTGGCAGTCGGACATCCCCCGAGGGGTCCTTCATTGGAGAGGGTGCAGGCCAGGCTGAGGAACACCCCCATCCCCACCCCCTGTGCACAAATTTCATGCACCGGGCCTCTAGTAATGTATATAAAATACTTAGCACAGAGCAGTGATGGCGAACCTATGACACGCGTGTCAGAGGTGACACGCGAACTCATTTTT
Organism: Myotis lucifugus; assembly: GCF_000147115.1. Classification (NCBI taxonomy): domain Eukaryota; kingdom Metazoa; phylum Chordata; class Mammalia; order Chiroptera; family Vespertilionidae; genus Myotis; species Myotis lucifugus. Next base: position 67,949 of record NW_005871336.1, on the reverse strand, counting down.
TTGGTTGATTTTTCTTTGTTAAATGGCATTTAAATATATAAAATAAATATCAAAGATATAAATCTTTGTTTTACTATGGTTGCAAATATCAAAAAATTTCTATATGTGACACGGCACCAGAGTTAAGTTAGGGTTTTTCAAAATGCTGACACACCGAGCTCAAAAGGTTCGCCATCACTGGCACAGAGCATGGCCACAGTAGATGCTCAATTAATGATAATGCTTATGCTATTTATCACCAATCAACATCATCATCACTAGGCTTACCGAATTCTAAAACTGATATCTGGGCTGCTGGATAACTTTTTTTCTGATTACCACAGTTAACAAAGCTCCTTATGAAAACTCTCTATGAACCGACGTGAAGTGATTGCCCGGAGATATTAGTAAGTGCAAAAGCAACGTGTGAAAGAACACCTACAGTACTTTCACCCTCCACACAGCAAGAGAGGGGGATATAAGAAAATATACGTGTACTGCCTCATCTGTGAGAAAGAAACACAGGAAGGATAAACCAGAAACTAAAAACGTTGGTTACCTACAGAGGTGGGCGGGAAGGATAGGAGATGGGGATGGAATGAGCTGCAGGGACAAGAGGGATGCACATTCCTCTGAGTCTATCTGTATAACTCCGACTGTCGGAACCAAGACAGTATCTCACATACCCCATAAGTAAACAATTAAAATCAACCATGAGTGTGTGTGTGTGTGTGTGTGTGTGCGCGCGCCTGTGCAATATAAACAGCAACACATACTCAACTATATTACAGATGAATAACAACATCACACTGAAAGGGGTGGGGAAGAAAAGAACTAGCCTAAGTAACTATGGAATCATTATTCTGACAGGATGCTAAGGCTAAAGAGAAAAAGAACTGTACACAAATAGGGTATTCTGGTTTTATCTGCTTGCCAGAGGGTATGGGTGAGCAATTCTGAAAGGAGCTTTTGTGTGTACCAGGTGGAACAAATACAGCAAGAGCAAGGTTTTTCTACTATCAGAGTGAGATGTTACAAATGAGGCGTGGGAAGGCCGAAATGAGCCCCGAGGCATTGGACTGGATTTGAAGGCATCAGAATGAACTCAAGGTTTGGATACATAGATGATTGATTGATAGATAGATAGATAGATAGATAGATGATAGACAGATTGATAGATGATAGATAGATGACAGATATGGAAGGAAGCGGGGGGAGGAAGGTTTCCTGGCTTCCTTTTCGAGCCCATGAGGCATAGTTCTACCTCAGGACCTTTGCACCTGCCGTTCCCTCTGCCTGGAATGCCTTTCTCCCAGGAGTTGTCATGGCTCACTCCTGTTTATTTAGGTCTCTTTAACCACTGTACTGTCTACAGGAGAAACCCCACCTTCCACCCACAGTCACTCTAGCCCTTATTCTGCTTTCCTTTCTTCATAGCAAAATGTCACGGATTTTGTGTTGGGCTGTTTGGCTATGAACATACACTCACTGGAATACTTGCGTTCGCTACTTTTGAAGGAGCTGCACTGAACAGTGCCTGCATTTGGATGTCTAATAAATACTTGCTGAACATACAAATGAACCCGATAAAGGAGAGAATGGGTTTGGGTGATAACAGTCCGCATTTACAGAATGCTCAGTACGGGCTGAGCATTGCGCTCTATACTTTACAGACATCATCTCCTTGACTCCTCACGAAGCCCATTTTACAGATAAGAAAACCGAGGTCCAGAAGTGAAGTGGCTTGAACCTGCTAATAAACAGAGTCAAAGCTCAAACCCTGCTCTTGCCTCATCAGCCTCCTTACAGATTTCTTAAGGCCCAGCCCAGCTCCAAAGGGCTAGACTCTATAAGATAAAGAGAGAACAGAGAGTGAGAATATGAGTAATTATAAATGAATTAGCTACCATTCAATTAACCAGCTCTCTGGCCCTGGCCCTGCACCGTCTTCGGGAATCAGTCACGAGACTTCCTGCCTTGGTGGGATGCTCAGAGGCTGTCTCTGTCGGAGGGAGCCTGTTCCGTTATGATTTACATCTGCGCCATCAGACGCCTGCTGAGGCGACCTCCGTGGCGGATCACGGGCGGCCAGCCGAGCGCCTGGCAGAGGCTCAGAGGGAAGCCCGTCGCTGACAGCAGCTGTCGGCTGCTCCCTGCCTGCATGACCCGCTGTGGGGCCCAGGGGGTCCTGGACCAAGTCTGTCCCCCACTTCCATGAAGGGGAGATTTCAGCACAGACCTCAGCAGCCCTGGCAGAAGGTGGAAGAAGGACTGTGTGTCTAAAATCGCACTGACAGAGGCAGAAGGGGTGACTCCATTCCACTGAGTACGTATTGAAATCCATCACTTTGCAAGGAGTTGCTCAATGAACTTCTCAATGAGCTCCATGAGCTTTCACCAGCCAGACAGGGGACAGGGTTTTCCCGGGGTTGGTTCATTCCTGATTGGAGTCCCCCCTCCTTAGAGGCTGGCTGTTACAGTTCTGAATTTCACAGATCAGTAAAATAAAAATAAAAAGGTTTAACTAGACGGGAGTGGACAAAGGACTATTTTTATTTGACCAGCAAGGACACAAGCAAACACAGGCGCAATCCCTGCTGTTCGCCCTAAATGAAAGGCTGCTTTAGCACCCGCAGTGCAGGAAGACATGGCCCTTGGAGGGGTGTTTGGGGGTCATGCCAGAACTAGGGGGGACCAGGAGACATGCCAGCGCTGCCAGGGTGTGTTGCCCTCAGATCAAAGGCCTGACCTTTACCTGCCAACATCTGGAGCACAGCAGGCCATCCACACAGGCTCATTCAAAAGCGAATTCTCACATTTCACAGATGGGGAAAACTGAGGCCCGAGGAGGCAACTGGGGACTTACCCGAAGCCACATGGCCATTCAGGGTCAGACTGCTCTAGAACCCAGTCCTCATTCTCTGAGTCTACACCGTGCTTTAGGCGGGAGCTGGGGGGCCACACCCTGCCCGGGCCCACATCGGGGATCACATTCAGCAGAGGCCCCAAGAACAGGAATCAGGAGACTGACAGGCCCACTGCCACAGGGCCAGGCCTTGCTGAGCCCCGGACAGAAACGCTCCTCACCAGGTATCGTACCTATGGCTACCGATCTGCTCAGCAGGGCTCGGGGCTGCCCGCTGGCCCCGGATGACGGGCGCTGCAGTGCGGGCCTGCTCTCTACAGCTGCTACTCAGACTTCCCCTCCCCACGTGGGCATCACGCAGAAACGCCGGACAGAGGCTGCAGTGCCAGAGCCTCTCTGTTCAGCCAGAAACAGCCATGCACTCAGCTCATCAGACCCACAGCCTCTCCCAGGCCGTGGCAACAGCCCCAGACACAGTCCCCTCTGCAGGGCCTCCCCTCGGGGCCTCTGTGGTTGGCCACCTCCCGCCCTGCGCCAGGACGCTGCCAGCCTGTGCCCGAGGCGGCCCCGGAAACCAGCAGCAGGAGCCTTAGGCTCTTGTGCATAATTACCATCCTTGCTTTGTCAACTCAAGGCATTGCTCACTGTGAAAAATTCAAGCGATAGAAAAACATACAGCAGCAAATTTAAAAATTACCCCAAACTGCCGCCACCCAGGGAAACCCACTGTGGCCGTTCTGGTTAACACACTCCCGAAGCACAGCCTTGCTTTTGCAGACGGGACCTCGTTCAGATGCAGTGAGTCTGGAGGGGAGCTGGGATCCCACATCCCTAATACGCTCCCAGGCGACGTGGGTGCTGCTGGTTCCAAGCCCGTCACTAGCGAAGGACCACTGTCTTACTCGTTGCTCGACCTCCCAGACCCAGAACAGCGCCTGGCACATAAGTTACTCAATAACTACGGACCGAATTAATACACAGAAATCAGAGGGTACCTGGTTAGATGCACCATGAAATATTACACTATTCAGAGCCCTGCTTTTGTCACCTACTGTGCTGTGACCTGTTTTTCTATTGGTCCCTACAGATCCGCACCATCACTTTGGATGGCTACTTGTGTACCCCCAAGTCCCATTACTGGTGGGTATTTGGGGTGTTTTCAATAAACGGAGCACATCTAGACGCATGTATTATGTCCCCCACTCTTTAAGGTCTAACTGCTAGGTCAAAGGATATACAGATTCCACGTTTTGGCATCCTTTTGCCTGAAGAACTGGTACTGTCTTCTGGCCACCAAGGGCTCGGGGAAGCCTCCAGCCCAGGACTGTCCGGGAGGCTGGCCCTGTCCGGGAGGCTGGCCCTCCCCTGCTGGCGACGATCTCCCTAGAAGCGCGCGGGCCTGCGTTTATGTTACGTTGGCCCCTCACTGCAGCCGGTGCTCATTGCTCTCCATCCATCTCTGTCTCTCTCCATTTTAACATCTGTGTATTTCATTACTTTGCAGAGTGGCGGACATTCCTATCCGGTCAAGGAAACCATGACTCTTCTCTTATCTTTTTAAATGTGCACCGGGGGCGGGCATCCATCTCGCTGGAATTGATTTCCCCGGGTTACACTCATCACGGGCTCCTGCAGTGTCCTCCTTCCAGGAGCCGCTCCTGGGGCTGACTCTCCCAGTCCGCACTGCCCTCCGTCTAAGGCTCTGGCAGGGGGCGGGCTCTCCCGCCAAGGACTGTCCCCTCGGCCACATTTCCCCAGCATTTCCTGTCCTATACGCCAGTGTCACGTGAAGAAGGGGGTCGAGCACCTCCTGCAGCCGAATCTCCAGGGATGTTCGTGAAAGTGTAAGTCCCGGGGCCTCTCCCAGCGGACCCTGCATTTTTATGGAGCACCCAGAGGATTGTGATGAACACTAAATGTGGACACCCTACTCACATTCTACCTGTCTATGTCCAGGGAGCAAATGACCCCCTCCGTCTTTTCCCTGAGGATGCCACGGCACTGACCAGGCCCACTCCAAGAATTCTGGCTGCAAGGCCAATGTGGGGCATACTTTGTCCTTCACCCCCAGAGCATGTCATTATGTGAGAAGACCACCCACCCACAAGGAAACCACAGGCCTCATTATAATGTTTCCCCATTTCTTTTTTTTTTAATTTAAATATATTTTATTGATTTTTACAGAGAGGAAGGGAGAGGGATAGAGAGTTAGAAACACTGAAGAGAGAGAAACATCGATCAGCTGCCTCCTGCACACCCCCTACTGGGGATGTGCCCGCAACCAAGGTACATGCCCTTGACTGGAATCGAACCTGGGACCCTTCAGTCCGCAGGCCGATGCTCTATCCACTGAGCCAAACCGGTTAGGGCCCCATTTCTTTTTTTTTTTAATTATTTTTATTGATTTCAGAGAGAGTAAGGGAGGAGAGAAACATTCATGGTGAGAGAATCATTGATTGGCTGCCTCCTGCACGCCCCCTACTGAGGAACCCAGGCTTGTGCCCTGACCAGGAATCAAATCCTGACCTCCTGGTCCACAGGTCAATGCTCAACCACGAAGACACACCAGCCAGGCAAATGTTTCCCCATTTCAGCAGTTCTCTCTCTTTCCACATTCATGAGCAACATACAGAATCATTCTGCTTTACACAAAAAGCTGTAGGCTCCTATTCAAACAGTTGCTGTCCTGGCAAAAAAGGCCCTTTGAGAACGTAAAAAACTTAACCGGTTCTGTCTACTTTTTAAGGATTAACACTTCACCTGTGCACAACACAAAAATAGGGTCAGACACCGAAAATGTTTGTACTGCCCCCTCTTGGCCAATAACAAAATATCCCCCAGCATCCTACTATCATCAGGCAATCCATTGTGTGGCCCTTGAACAGCACTCCCTAACCCACAGGGTAGGACAGACAGGTCAATGAGCCTCTGCGTGCAGTGCCGGGAGTGCTCTCATGGGGGAGCTAGAGGACACCCAATCTCAAACTGAGGCTGAGGTCAGAAAATGATTCTCAGAGGAAACCCAGCCTCAGTGGAGACACACACACCTAAGGAGGAAACCAATGTGATTTCAATAGCCAATCAGAGGCCTTCCTCATTTAGTTATCATTCCATTCGACTATCATTAATTCACAAACTGTGTCATACCAGCAAAGAATAAGGATACATAAGCGATGGCTTCGCCACAGATGAAGTTTAGTGCTAGTGGGACTGTGGAGTGACGGCTGTTCCAAGCAGGGGAACAGCATGTGCAAAGCCGGAGGCAGGGACGATGTGGCAATGGGAGAACTGAAAGGGGGCCAGTATGAATTTGCTTCTCGTACCAGTAAACGTACCCGGTATCTTTTCTTTAATTAAACATTAAAGTAAAAACCCTATTTCTCAGAAGAAATGTGCTACAAGCTAGTTGCAATTCAGCTCACACTAAAGAAGTGAGAATTATAAGCACTGCACTAAAGTATAAATTAGAAAACAAATCAAATTACAAAAGTCACATAATTTGAATCAACATGCACACAATCCCCAATGCGATAGCCCACAGGTGGCCGTCACTGGCTAAAATCACCGCAAAAAGTAATGGATTTCTAATTCCTAGTATATTCAGTCAATTGGTTCATTTTGTAAAAAGTCAAACTGTGATTCCTTTTAAAAGTAAAAGATGACTTCATGTTGGGAGCAAAAAAAGACTTTATAAAAAGTAAGACTTCTAAAAAGCAGTATGCCCAGATTTTCTAAGGGAGGGAAAAAAACCCAGGTCTTCCATTTTGGTCCCAAATAAATGACAAAAAGCCAGCAAGTGAAATCCACACCTGGAATTGAAGCCTTTCCCAGTTCGTTATTGCTCGATCAAAAAAGCCCTTTGCTTGTCCCAGCGGTTCACTCTGTGTGACTGCTGGCGTGGGCTCCAAGTTTTATTGCTCAGAAATCACAACGTATTATTTGTTCCTAAAATGCCATATTGGCTTTCAGAGATACACACTGGGGAGTGGAGAAAGCAAAGGACCACAGGCTAACCGGACTATAAACACAGAAAAGACGTTGAGTTGAAACAGCTTTGCCAGAAGATTCTCAGACAGAAATTTCTCAACATTTCCTCTTTTATAACTAGACTAGGAGGCCTATGGCCTTGGAGGCTAAGAGGTCAGAAGGGCTTAGGACTCCCAGGCATCTGGGTTTCTAACCTGGTCTGTCACATAATTGCTGAGACCTTGGACAAGTCACTTAACCTCCTTGACCTTGGTGTCCCCGTCTGGAAAGGGGGTATAAAGATAGCACAGACCTCATCACTGGTTGGGAAAAAATATGGGATTCTGCATGCAGAGAAAACAACATACGCTTGATATCTAGCTGGGAACGGATAATATCCTCCCCTCCCTAATGTGGTTTGTGGTCCTACAAACTACTCTTCTCCACGCTTATGGACGCCCTGAGAAAATGGGGCGGGACCAGGGTAATGTTTAGACAGTCTACAGCCTTACTCATTCAGTTCTTCGTCAGTTCATGTTAATTCTCAGACGCGTTAGCCACACACAGGACCACATGTGGGGGTTTGCAAAGAGAATGTAACATGCAAAGATAACTTCTGCTAGCAAGAAGTCCCTAGCTAAGGAACACCCGGTCAAGAAGAAAAGGGAAAAAAAGACAATAAACAGATTATTGCAAGGAGATGTGATGAGTGTGATATGAGCTGCATACACATTTGCCTTTCAACCCTGTGTTACAGTAGTTAAGAACGTAGGGTTACATGTCAGCCTGCCTGGGTTCAAATACTGGTTCCTCCACTTATTGGCTATGGTTTATGTTAAGTTGCTTCACCTCCCAGTGCCTCATTTTCCTCATCAGGAAAGGGCAATATTAACAGCACCCACATGATTGAATTGCTGTGGGGATTAAAACAGACAACATAAAAATTGCTTAGTGTTTCTCTGGAACACAGTATTAGCTATGATCATTAATACTGTACTAGCTATTGTTATATGTATTAAATATAAGCTATTACTTGATATTACGCTATATAATACAGTAGTAGGTAATAGAGTTCTATAGTATTACACAGTATTATTACATAGTACTAACTATTATTATGACTGTTATCATTTATTACTATTATTTTAAAAAGGTTTCTACCCATCAGTGGATGCTCAATGGATCTGTGAGGGATGGCCAGAAAGTGAAAAAAAAAAGTGAGACGCTCAGCCTGGGGGACCCAGGGAGCACAGCACAAGGGGGTGCTATTTCAGCTGGGTATGAAAGATGATGAAAAAGGACAAGGAAGGACATTCTAGGCAAATGAGGGACGTGAACCAAAGCTCAGCTGCGGGAAGATCTGGGAGAAGTTAGGGCGTCCAGAAGGCAGACGTGTGGCAGGAGGGGAGGCTGCCAGAGAGGCAGGCAGGGGCTTGGACACTAACCCTGGGAGCCAGCAGACATCTTTATAAAGGAAAGAGACGTGTCCGATGTGGGGGTTTTTATTACGAAGAAAATTTTTATGGACTGACAATGATATTATGAGGCTCTGTAAGTCAAAGAACTCTTCTCCTCACTCCCCCAAAGCCCCGAGGAATCCAAAGGGAGCCAAGTCCGTGATGGTCGCTGTGATGGTTTTTAGGGGAAAAGGCACTATAAACAATAAGGGGCTTCAGAGGGCCTGCCACTGCCCTTTAAACTAATTTTATTATTAAAAATGATAGGAAAACGGCAAAACAAGTTAGCAAGTTTGGGATTAGAAAATTATCTTATGACCTAAAGGGTTATTTCTTTTTAGGTTATGTATTTTGGCTATTTATAATTCACACATATATGTGTATGTCTGTGTGTGTGTGTGTATATATATATATATATATATATATATATATATA